>NC_041002.1:3467879-3779110 GCF_004193775.1 Glycine soja | reverse complement strand
ATGCATCCTTGGTCAAAAGGAGGGTCAGTGGAGCCGCAATTGACGAATATCCTCTGATAAATCATCTATAAAATCCCGATAGTCCTAGAAAACCCCTTAAGGCTCTAACAGAGTTAGGGGTGGGCCATTGATGGACCGCTTCAATCTTAGCTGCCATTGGTTCTACGCCGCGAGGAGACACGATGTGCCCCAAGTACTCAACCTGCTGAGTAGCGAAGGAGCATTTGGAAAGTTTAAGGAGGAATTGATTGTCACGAAGGACCTCGAAGGCGGTGTTCAAGTGGTTCAGGTGCTCCAAGAAGGACTTGCTATAAATTAGTATATCATCGAAGAAGATGATAATGAATTTACGCAAATAAGGTCCAAAGGTGTTGTTCATCGTAGCTTGGAAAGTTGAGGGGGCGTTACATAAGCCGAAAGGCATCACCAGGAACTCGTAGTGTCCTTGGTGCATCCTGAACGTCGTTTTGCTGATGTCTGCTTCGTTAATCAAGATTTGGTGGTAGCCTTGCATGAGGTCCAGCTTTGAGAACCATGTGGCGCCACCGAGCTCGTCCAACAGCTCATTGATTGTGGGAATAGGGAAGCGGTCTTTGATTGTTAGTGCGTTGAGGGCACGGTAATCAACGTAGAATCGCCAGGACCCATCACGCTTTTTAACAAGAAGCACAGGTGAAGAGAACGGGCTGTTACTTGGGCGGATGATGCCGGTCTGAAGCATTGCTGAAACTTGGGCTTCTATTTCATATTTTTGATAATAAGGGTATCTATATGGTCTTACGTTTACAGGGGATGAGGCTGAGGTAAGGTGGATGCAGTGGTTTGTCGGCCGGGATGGGGGTAGGGAAGATGGTAGTTGGAACAGGGGCTCAAATTTGTGTAAGAGGGATTGAATTTCTGGGGGTGTGGTGGGAGAAGTGTGTATAGGGGAACAGACCCGGATGTGGAAGAAGTCACTGACACCATCCGTCTGAATCATACGACGGAGCTGCGGGGGAGAGACCACTTCAAGATCTTGGACTGAGTCACCCCGGAGTTCGATAAGTGCTCCCTGATGAACAAATTTCATCGTCAAATTGGTGCAATAAGTTAAAATTGGTCCGAGAGACTTTAACCAATGGACGCCGAGAACGATATCGGCCCCACATATAGGCAGGACATGCAAGTCAGTGGTGAATGTATATCCTTGGATTTGAATCATGGTGTTGGGGCAAATCGTGTGACATTCAATCTCATTACCATTCCCAACAAGAACGCGCAAGGGGAAGGTTGGTTGTGGAGTTAGGCCCAGATGATGAATAAGGCGATTCTGCACGAAATTGTGCGTACTGCCGCTGTCTACGAGGATGACAACGGCGTGGTGAGACACCTGGCCGAGGAGGCGGAGTGTTTCCGGTGGAGAGTGGCCCAACAGGGCACAAAAACTTATTTGGGCCTGGGGTTGTTCGGGTTGGTTTGAGTTGGGTGGGTTCGGGTTTTCGGGGCTCGGGTTAGGGTTGGATATAAAAGGGTCTGAGGGTTCTGGAGGGTTATCTTCGTCCGCGATTAGAAGGGAGAAACGGGAGGCACGGCGGTGTCCCTTGGTGAATTTGTCATCGCAGTTAAAGCAAAGTCCTTGCTCACGGCGGAGAGCCATTTCGGTCGGAGTAAGGCGCTTGAGAGGCAAGGGAGGGGGCTTGGGTGGAGTGGGTAGCAGAGGGAGAGGCGGGGGATGTGGTGAGGTTGTGGAAGAGAGTAAGGTAGGGGGTGGTTGGGGTTGAGGTGGAGGAGGTCCAGTGGTCAGGGTGGCACGGCCACGAAACGCGCGGCGGTTGTCGGCTAACTTTTCCTCCTGAAGTCTGGCTAGTCCTGCGGCGTGGACAAGGGTTAGTGGTTGGAGGGCTTGCACCTCCCATCGAATGTCGTGGTCGAGGCCCGAAAAGAAGCAACTTAGGAGAAGGGAGGGTGAGAGGCCGACGATTCGGTTTGCAAGGGCTTCGAATTGCTGAAGGTACTGAGAGACGGTGCCCTTTTGGGTTAATTTGAAGAGAATCCCAGTTGGGTCTTCATACGGGGAGTGAGAAAAGTGAGCCTCAATGGCTTCGAGAAAACTAGCCCAGGTTGTGAGTTGGTGGTTGCGGGAAAGCCATTGGAACCAGGCTAAAGCTGGCCCTTCCATGTAGAAGGAGGCTATGGTGAGTCTCTCGGATTCTGGGGTTGAGTGGTAAGCAAAAAATTGGGAAATTTTAAAAATCCACCCCGAGGGGTCCGAGCCATCGAAACGGGGAACATCTAGTTTCATTTTGGGTGGGGTGATGATGCTGTTTGTGTGGTGGGGGTTGGCCGAAGAAGATGAAGGGGAGTGGGTGGTGGCGGTGTGTTCCAGGTTCGCGACGTGGAGGAGCAAGTCCTCCAGCTTATCAGTGACCTGGATTTGGCTGGCTACGAGTTTTGCTATTGCATCTTCAATACGATCCAGGGTTGACTTATCGTGCGAAGCCATGGGAGGAGAAGTGAATGAAAGCACCATAAATGTTATGTGCTACGAAAAGAACCTAGCTTTCGAGACCTAGGTGTCTCCAGAAACAAGGTAAGAAGGGAAAATTTGTATTATTTGCTTGCTTCCATTAGTTACATTGCTACTCTTTATATAGAGTTTTTCTCTGATTCTAACAATCCTAATGGTGCTTTTGGCAATTTGCCTTGGAGGAAAAAGACAAACAAAACAAACAAAACGAATTCTGCATTTTAACGGATACGTGCCACCTCAGCAGACAAACAGAATTTGAGGATTTGAGGATCATGCTGCGTGTCAGTGCAGGGCACCCTGCCTCCACTCACTTTTCCACGAAATCCCTTAGGTACGGAGGCTTGACAATTGCCCTCTTTGGCCTTAATTCTATTCCTTGAATTGTTTCTGAATGTGGTTCTGCTATTGCCTTTGGTTCCTATGTGTTGTTTTGTGCCTTGCCTATGGTTGTAACAATATTTTTCTTCCACAACAAGCATTTTCCTTAGATACCCCTGTTAAGAATAAGCTTCTAACAGAAATAAAATCAATATCTTTTTTTTTTAACTTCGAGTCGATATAACTGTCTAATTTTACATTCATACATGCAAGTGTGCTTATCAATTATATATAAGTTTATTTTCGAGATTTGTTCCTTCTTGTTGGAAGTTGAAACACTGCTAACATGGGGTGCACTTTGCAGTCATCCATGTCATCCTGTCTACCTGATCTAAACATGAGCATAACCCATATTTGGGAAACTGTTGAACATATGTAGAGGTAAGTCTTGTGAAGTTGACAACTTAAATTACACAAGCACAGCCGCACCGGGCTCAACTTTTTTTATGCTGAAATGGAGACAACAAAAATCTGTGTAATACATTGATAAAAAGACCATATGAGGTCAAATAAACAAAGGAGAAAACAATACAAAGTTTGTTGCGTTGTAAATAGCAGTTTAAGCTCACTTCTACAACATTGAAGTGCGTGTTGGAGAAAAGTTCAATTCGTTACACTGCAAAAATGATACATTAAGGCATATGAACTACATTATAAGTGCTTAGCAGAAGGAAGGCCTATAATGGTGCCCAGGAATGGGGGGTGTACATCAAACCTTGTCACTTTACTACATGTCCCAGCTCCTATAAGTTGTTAACAAACTTCAATGAACAGTTTCATACACATTGATAAGCAGAAATGAGAAATCAAATAAATAAAGCAGTAAATAATGCATATCCACTTTTTAATACATTGATTAAAAGACTGTAGGAGGTCAAATAAACAATGGAGATATCTGAACATTGTACAACTATATGTTTATGAAAGCTTATTACAGTAAATTTCCTTGTGAACTTAAATGAAAGGAAGAAGCAATGAAATCCCCAAATATGCCCGCAGGAAGAATCAAATTTGGATCTCAATGTGGCAAGAGTTCTGATTACAATGAAGTATATAATTTTCAGTTTTAGAATAGAAAACATTGTGCAGTACAACAGAATTAGATGAAATTCTGAAATCTGCAGACAATGAAATTTTCCCCAAATCCTCTCACTTCTTAATGACATCAATTGAAGCGATTATTTTTAAACAAACAAAAGGAAGAAGCTCAATTCTAGGAAAAAAGTATTTTAAATTCTTAATTGAAAAGCACTAGGCGATTATTAAGTTTTGATTGATAAATGAGATATATAATAAGGAATGAAACAGAGAAGTACTAAATTATTTTTGTTTGAATGATTAAAATTGTAAACTTTGGTGACAATAACTAGACTGTTCTTTTTAATTTTAAAACATTGTTCTTCCTGTAAATAAACTGGATATACACTTTGAAGGGGAACATGATTTGTAGATATATATAGGAAGGAAGGAGTAGGATCCATAGTTTACCTGCACTTGCACAGTAATTATAAAAGCCATCGCCTTGGCCTTACTTCAATATGTGGAATGTGTGCTATTTTTGTCCAGTCCTCTCCTGTTTCCTTTTGGCATCGCTTCTCTAACTCAGGACAACCCAAAATCCACAAGGTTTCCAGACTGCTAAGGCTTAGGCTCTTTGGAAGACATGACAACTTGGAGCAGTAATGAATTGTCAAGTCATGAAGTAAGGGAAGGTTTCCAAAGCAGTCAGGCAAGGATTCTAGGTTTGGAAGATTTTCCAATGTTAACTCCTTCAAGAAACTCATATGTTGTAAAGTCTCATGCAAACCTTCCACCTCGTTGCATTCACTAATTGACAATTCCTCAAGGAATTGAAAACCCACCAACACATTGAAATTACGACACCCCTTAACTAATAATTTTTTTAGAGAAGGACAAGACATCCACTGTGGGAAATAGACACCTTTATATCCTACTACGCTCAAATTCTGAAGTTGTTGGATATCAGGTTGAAGCACTTCAAGAATCTCCTCAACATTTTGTTGTAATTCAAAATCTTCATCTCCATCCCATGACAACCACAACTGGTTCAGTTGCTTACTAGACATATTGGCATCTCTGGCATCTATTGAACTTTTCACTCTCCCTATATGCTTGATATGTAGATCTCCTTTAAGCTTTAGTGGTCTCAATTCTCCCAAAAATAATCTTCTTTCCTTGCCAACAACGTACGTGGTTAAACTCCTTAGGGAAGTCAACTTCCCTATATGAGTAGGCAAGCTTGATAGTCTGTGGCAACCATTCAATGATAGTTTTTGTAGAGCTTTTAAGTGTATCAAACTATTAGGTAACTTTTGGAGACGTTCACAATGATCTAATTTCAATATCTGTAAATTCCACAATTTACATAGAGATTCTGGAAGAGTTTTGAAGTCACCTCCAGAAAGATTCAAGTACTTTAGATGTTTTAAATGACCAATTGAAGATGACAATTTTTCTCTATTTACAGTCAATCACCCGTAAAGAATAACATTTCAACATATGAGGAGAAAGTTGGTCACCATAGCAATCTGGCAAGATATAGGTTCTTAAAGATTTGACTTGATACAACTTAATTGAATTGGCTTTTGTATTCCATGTGAACCTACGATCTGAAAGGTGGTGGATTCTTTCAAAAGAAGTAGTTACGTAATCATCATTTGTAATGCAACAAACCTCTTCTGCCACAAATTGTGCTAGATCATGAACAAGATCATGCATCTTGAAACATGTAACTTTGCCAAATTCATCTTTTTCAATATCTTGAAAAAATGATCTCCAATATAATTCCTTCCACGCATCATCACCATCATCTTTGATAACTGCTAAATAATTGTATTTTGATAATAGAAAATAAGGCAAAATTGTCTTTAAAAATAATAATTTAGCAGTTATTTACGCTTAAATATTAAAGAATTTATGTTTTGTTGAATTTTGGCTGCAAATATAAAAATTGGAGGTGTAACAAGCAAAAAGGCCAGAAAAATTGAAGAAAAGAAAAAAATCTGAAGCAGGCCCAGCCCAATACGCACGCTGAGCGCGCGTCACGCGCTAAGCCCATGATCCAACAGAAGCGCGCGCTAAGCCTGCAACACGCACGCTAAGCCCGCGATCTAACAGAAGCACGCGCTAAGCCTGCAACATGCGCGCTAAGCGCGGGATCTACACGCGCTGAGCGAGGGGGTGTCACGCTGAGCGCGCCTACGAAGGCCCAAAGCCCACTTCAGCAGCTATAAATAGAGAGCCAGTCCAAGGGACAGAACACACCACGACAGAACCCCCTCTCCTAGGGGTTTCACTTACTCCCTTTCTTTCTTTCACCCCCTTCTCATTGTAAAGCCCTCAATGGCCATGAGTGGCTAAACCCTTAGTTAAGGTCTGGCAGGCCTAGAAGCCAATGTGATGCATGATGTACTCTTCACTATTTATCAATGCAATACCAGGTTTTTCTTTCCTATTTTCTTTTCTGTTTTTACCTTGCATACTCATATTTATATTCTGTTAGGGGTTAGATGCTCGGGAGAGGGTAACTCCTAAATAAGATTTAAAGAAGATATGCATGCATTAGTTTTAGGAGTTAGACGCTCGGGAGAGGATAACTCTTAATAGAACAAGAAGAAAAGATATCATAATCATTACAAGACATAGAGTGATTGTATTATGCCCATGCGTCAAAGCAAACATCTAGAATTAGAACTCCATGCATTTTATCTATTGAGTCTTTGCAAAGGCATTTGGGGGATAGATAGGTAAAATAAGCTTGTCATCGTGAGGCATCAGGGGCAAGTAAATGAATAGATGTGGGTGGGATAAAATCACCTGAATTGGTAAAGAAAAAATCATAAACTCATACATCCTAGGCAGGCTAGGCAAGTAGAGGATTACTCTAGTCCTATTATACCTCAGTACTTCACCAGCATAGCTAGACCAGAGGTGCAGACGGCCAACTTCTCATGTCCATATTCCTTGATCCAGCTGATTCAAGGGAATCTATTTTACGGCCTACCAAGTGAAGATCCATACGCACACCTGGCCACATACGTCGACATTTGCAACACAGTGAAGATAGTAGGAGTGCCTGAAGATGCCATCCGCCTTGACTTATTTTGCTTTTCCTTGGCCGGTGAAGCAAAAACATGGCTTCGCTCGTTTAAAGGGAATAGCCTGCGGACATGGGACGAGGTGGTGGAGAAGTTCTTGAAGAAATATTTCCCAGAGTCCAAGACCATTGAGGGAAAGGTGGAAATCTCATCCTTCCACCAACACCCTCATGAATCATTGAGTGAAGCCCTTGATCGCTTTCATGGGTTACTTTGGAAGACTCCTACACATGGGTTTAGTGAGCCAGTCCAGCTCAACATCTTTATGGATGGCTTGCAACCCCATTCCAAGCAGCTCCTTGACGCCTCAGCCGGTGGGAAGATCGAGTTAAAGACTCCAGAAGAAGCTATTGAGCTAATAAAGAATATGGCGGCCAATGATTATGTCATTCTACGTGACCAAGAGCCCAGGCCACAGGAAGAAAGGAGTAGGCTAGAAGAATTGCTGGTACAATTCATGCAGGAAACAAGGTCACATCAGAAGAGCACTGATGCAGCAATCAGAAATCTAGAAGTACAATTAGCTAAGCTAGTTGCTGAAAGGCCCACCGAAACCTTTACGGTAAATACTGAGATGAAGCCCAAAAATGAGTGCAAGGTAATTTTAACTGAGGAAGATGTGGAAGAAGAAAAGAAGGAAGAGATAGAAAGAAATGAGGAGAAAGCACAACAATGGGAGAAATACTCACAAGTAGAAATTCAACAAGAAAGTATTCTCCAAGTCAATACCACTCCTCATCAATTGATTGTCAAGGAAGAAAGACATGGAAAACATGATAAACCCTTAAGTGTCCTTCTCTCCTTGACCACCAACACTTTTCTTGCTACAATATGGAAGGTGTTTCCAGCATACATGAGTTTCATGGCGTCTCTAGCTAAGAGACGGAAATGCAAGGAAGATGTGTTCTTTGTGACCTTCATGCCACCTTGAAGGCATTTGACCCGTCAAGCTAATGACGTTAAAGAAGCGCTTACTGGGAGGCAACCCAAGATTTCTAACTTTATCTCTTTTAGTTAATTGCAATTTGTTTCTTTTAGGATAGTTGTGTTATTTCTTTTCTTTATTTTGAATTTGTGCATTTTGATTTTATGCATTTTAATTTCAGTAGTTTAAATTTAGTCATTGAATAAAAATTGCATGATATTTGTGAAGTCACTATTTAGGCTTTTTCTGAAGGATTCAACACTTGAAATGCTACATGACAATTGTGAAAATACTGGTTTCCTGGAAGCAAAAGTGAGTCAACCAATGAGACATGAATCACAAAGAGAGAAAAGGTTAGCTTGATGGAAAGAGATCACGTTCCGGTAAGCCGATAACTTTATCTTGTCCCGGAGAGCTGTGTGAACTTAATTATGAGAGAACGTCTGTTTTTAAATTCCTAATTTTGCATCATTCTTAGACTGTTAGATTATTTACATAAGGTGGATATGATCAAGGCCATGTTTTTTTTTTTATTTTTGCCACATAGCCAAAAAGCCAACCTATGATGAAATTTATCCCTTGCACCCTTGTTGAGCCAAAATTAGTAATTATTTTTTAAAAAAAAAACCCCTGAGCCTAATTGTGATATCTCTAACCTTATTTTAGGGTTCTAAGAGAGCATAAAGGTTTTAGTCATAATAAACCCCTAATTTGGGGGATGGGTAGAATGAAGATGGTCTTGGGAATGTAAAAGTAGCACATAATAAGGCACCAAAAAAAAAAAAGAGCTTGTAAGCCCAAAGTCTCTTTCCAAAAAATAAAAAAAAAAATAAAAAAATAAATAAGGGCAGAAAAAAAAAAGAGGTGCCATAAGTGCTAAGGTTGGAAATAAGAAAAATAGATTGCATATGTGTTAAGGCTGAAAAACAAATAAAGCCTAGGCTAAGTATAAGTTTTTCTAGGATGAATGCTCTCTTATAACCTTAAGTTTGAAATCCCAAAAAAACCATGATTTCTTGTCTAGCCAGGCCCCATTACAAGCCAATAAAAGTCCTTAGTGATCCACCAAATGTAAGTAAGAATAACTTTAATTGAGATGAAGTGCAAAATTTGGGAATCTTAATTGCAGGTCGTATAAATTTTAAACACTCACCCCAGACACTTATGCATAGAGATAAACACTAACCTTGTGAGGAAAGTGAGGCAAACCAACTTGATTGATTTCCGATACTAACCAATTTCATCTTGATGTAATTTATGCTTCCATTGTGGGATTATGACAAATGCGGAAAGGACCAGTTGGAGGAATCTGAGAAATTGTAGCCATTGAAAGTGTTGAAGCATTCGAAGCCTGCTTTTAATTTGATTTGCTTAGGGACAAGCAAAGTTTTAATTTGGGGGATTTTGATAACTGCTAAATAATTGTATTTTGATAATAGAAAATAAGGCAAAATTGTCTTTAAAAATAATTATTTAGCAGTTATTTGCGCTTAAATATTAAAGAATTGATGTTTTGTTGAATTTTGGCTGTAGATATAAAAACTGGAGGTGTAACAAGCAAAAAGGCCAGAAAATTTGAAGAAAAGAAGAAAATCTGAAGCAGGCCCAGCCAATACGCGCGCTGAGCGCGCGTCACGCGCTAAGCCCATGATCCAACAGAAGCGCGCGCTAAGCCTGCAACACGCGCGCTAAGCCCGCGATCTAACAGAAGCACGCGCTAAGCCTGCAACATGCGCGTTAAGCGCGCGATCTACACGCGCTGAGCGAGGGGGTGTCACGCTGAGCGCGCCTACGAAGGCCCAAAGCCCACTTCAGCAGCTATAAATAGAGAGCCAGTCCAAGGGACAGAACACACCACGACAGAACCCCCTCTCCTAGGGGTTTCACTTACTCCCTTTCTTTCTTTCACCCCCTTCTCATTGTAAAGCCCTCAATGGCCATGAGTGGCTAAACCCTTAGTTAAGGTCTGGCAGGCCTAGAAGCCAATGTGATGCATGATGTACTCTTCACTATTTATCAATGCAATACCAGGTTTTTCTTTCCTATTTTCTTTTCTGTTTTTACCTTGCATACTCATATTTATATTCTGTTAGGGGTTAGATGCTCGGGAGAGGGTAACTCCTAAATAAGATTTAAAGAAGATATGCATGCATTAGTTTTAGGAGTTAGACGCTCGGGAGAGGATAACTCTTAATAGAACAAGAAGAAAAGATATCATAATCATTGCAAGACATAGAGTGATTGTATTATGCCCATGCGTCAAAGCAAACATCTAGAATTAGAACTCCATGCATTTTATCTATTGAGTCTTTGCAAAGACATTTGGGGGATAGATAGGTAAAATAAGCTTGTCATCGTGAGGCATCAGGGGCAAGTAAATGAATAGATGTTGGTGGGATAAAATCACCTGAATTGGTAAAGAAAAAATCATAAACTCATACATCCTAGGCAGGCTAGGCAAGTCAGTTCCCAACATTATCTTATCTTGAATTTATCTTTTTTTATCAAAATCTTTTATCTTTCTTATCTTTCACTTTTCTAATCTTCTTCCTTTTTCTTTATCTTTTAATTTTATCTTTAATTCTTTTATTTTTTTCTTTTATCTTCTAATTTTATCTTTTCTTATCTTCTATCTTTTTCTATTTTTTTTATTTTAAATTTATTATCTCTTGCTTGTAAATTGGGTTTGTATTAGTCTAAGTACAAACAAAGTCCCTGTGGATTCGACACTCGGACTTCCGAGAACTTTACTACTTGTGACGATTTGGTACACTTGCCAACGAGTCAACAATCTTCAGCATCTAACTTATCATTAGATGAAAAGAAACCATTAGCTATCCAAAGTTCAATTAAATATTGCTTTTCTATTTTTTCATCTTTGGGAAATATTGCACAGTAAGCAAAACATTGTCTAAATTTTATTGGTAAGTTCAAGTAGCTTAATCTCAAGGCAGGCATTATATTGTGTGGCAAACTCCAAAGGTTGCTTTCCTTAATTTTGAGCCACTCTCTTTCCTCTCTTTTGAAGCGTAGAAGACCTCCTAGTGCTTTTGCTGCAAGAGGCACTCCCCCACATTTCTTTACTATCTCCTTCCCTAATATCACAAGTTTCTCTTGTTCTACCTCATTAGGTCCAAAGGCTCGGTGTTTAAACAATTTCCAACAATCATTGTCGGATAACATTGCTAATTCGTGAGGAGGCATTGTTCCCATGATTGCAGCAACCTTTGAAAGGCGAGTAGTGACTAAAACGGAAGCCCCCTGTGCCCCACAAGCCAATATAGATTTCAACTTCTGCCAATTCTCTTGCTCATCATCCCACACATCATCTAAAACAAGCAAATATCTTTTACTTTGAAGTAGATCTTGAAGTCTTCTCTGTAGTATCTCTAAAAGCAAATCCTCACAGGCACGCCCCGATGCTACTTCAATGATAGCTTTTGTCATTCTCTTAAGACTGAAATCTTCTGAAACACATACCCAAATTCTCGGCTCAAAGTTGTTGACTACCCTCTCATGATTGAAGATGAGTTGGGCAAGTGTTGTTTTTCCAAGTCCACCTAGACCTATAATTGGATAGACTGATAAATCCTCTGAATGAGAAGCATCACCAACCAAAAAGTCTATAATTTTATCCTGGTCTTCTTCTCTTCCATAAACTTCTGGTTCAGTGATGAATGAGGTAGTTTGGCGCCACTCCAAGACTCCATTTCTTTTGTCAGTAACCATCTCAGTAAAATGAAACTTAGTCCTTTCATCAGCAATTTCTTCTAATCTCTCACTTATCCTTTTCATTTTCTTAGCAAGTTTGTAACGGAAAACAACATGCTCGGGATGAAAAGAGGACAGGCAAGAGCATTGTACCTTGTCTGATAGACAACACTTGACTCCTTGGTACTCCAACCTCCATGCTTCATAGGCACACTCATCCAAGATGTCATCCAGGACGTGAGCTGCATCTTTAAGCTTTTGCAGCCAATCCTTTATAGATCTGTCTGAGAATTGTCTCTATTCAGCATCTGCAAGCGTAGCCTTGATTGTAGTGAACAAGCTGACCAGCCTTTTCACGTCTTGGTCAAAACCCAGAAATAGTCCCAATTCCTTTTGAATGAGTGAGTTCAAATTCTCAAGCACAGTCTCAAGAACAGCCTCAGCCATCCTCAAAATGAAAATACAAGAGATGTTCGAAGGTTCAGAAATGGCAATGAAAAAGGAGAAGTGTTTTGCATAGACTCTGGAAGTCAACAACGAACCCACAATAATTGTATTGTTGGACTAGGCACACGAAATGCAACAAGCTGAAATCTAAGTGCTGAAATGTAACTTATGTAATTAGTCAAATAAAAACAAAATGGATATGTATGACTGGTGACTATAGGGTACACGTATTTGGGTTACGAATCCTATATATATCCACACGTCGGGCTGGCAAAAGTGGCAACTGTTGGTGTGGACTTTCCACGTGAAGTGGAATAAAGTAAGGAAACACAGTTCAGGTCCATTTCATGAAATTCATAAAGGAAAATTTGTCACTTAAATTAATATCTAAACTATAATTTGGGATGATAATAATGATAAGTTGAAATATTTTTCAAAAAATAAATAAATGACAAGAAGTCAACAACCAATTGATTAGATGATATATATGGTCTTTCCATTTCTTAAACGATGAAGTAACAATTGAATTCAATGATAATTAAAAAAGCCATCAAAATAAAATAAAATAAGCTTTGGTTATACTTAATTTTTGCTGTTTGTGGAGCATAAATACTCTATAAGCATGTGGACTATTCTGTTTGTGCTGCCTTTAGCTTGCCTCTGAATCTCATGTATATGGGTTTTTTGGTACCCCTTGTACCATTCGATAGTAATATATTGTCTTTTTCCGACGTAATTCGTCTACACTTTACTCACTCTTGTCACAATGTTGCAAAATCTAGGTCATTTAAAGGGGTTATCATTTTTCAACTTTCTGTAATTTATGAGTGCTTGAGTTTACTGTTGTTTCCATGGGGATGAAAAGATAACAATAGTATCCATAAAACATCCATTTTGGCCCTCCTAATTTCTACTGGCCATCCATTCATCAGCATTATTGATTGGTGTTTCAATAGCACTTTCTTAAGGGCATTATACACCTTTAGAGGGCTAACAACTAACAAGATGTATATGTTAATATAATCTCAGGTTGTGTATATCTTTCAAGAACCAAAGTTGATATCTACTAATGGTATTTGAAGGGTCTTAATCATTAATCAGTAATATGTTTTGAGCTGCTCTATTTTAAGAATTGTTATGTTGTACTTTGATTCATGTAGACCGACATTCTTGATTATTTTGTATGCTGTGTGTTTCTGTTTTTGTGTTCAGAATGTATTTTTACATGCCTTTATTTAATTATTTTTGGATCAATGATGTTTTGTTCATAGAGTTCTCCTTTATCGATGGTTGGATGACGCTTTAAATCAGGTGAACATATAATTGAAGAACTTCTAGCAATCCTTAGAAACTATGAAGCATCGACACGGATACGGACACCGGACACGAACACGTGAACACCTGTAATGTCCAAAATATAGAACGTAGTACGGGTGTCATGTCGGTGTCGGACACTAACACGGACGCGTGTCGGACACCAGACACAACAAGGGACTGAAATGTCCGTGCTTCATAACTTATAAATTAGATGGAAAAGATCAAATTATCTTCTCAGGATAGAAAGTTGTAAATCATAAAAGTAATGGGGATAGAAAAGAAAAGCTCACATAACCTATTTGTTCTTTTATTTTCTTTTAGTTTAATTTAATTATTTATCTTTTTAAAAATTTAATTTAATTATTATTTTTTTTTCCAATTTAATCCTGTATCTGCTTAAAAATTTATTAATTTGATCTTTCATCTATTGTCGTTAATTATTTAAAAATAAGCTTTTTTAGTTCAATTTTTTTCTCTTCTCCTCCACTTTATTTTTAATAAAAATAATTCATTCTTAAATAATTAACGATGTCAATCTTAAATGTAGATCAAAGGATTAATTAGAAAAAAAAAAATAATCAAAATAATTTTTTTAAAAGATAAAAAATTAAATTGAACAAAAAATAAGATAAAGGACACCAAATTAAACTTTTTTTAAAATAAAAGATAACTAAATAAATAAATAAAATAAAGTAAAATAAAATAAAGGACAAATAGATCATTTGGGCAAAAGAAAATGTGCTCTTTTCATCAACATGCTGTCATGGTACAGTTGACAGTTGAGGCAGGGATCACCTATGAAGCAATATTGGTACAGTTTATACATAGGTGTGGAAGCAGCTGCATGCACAAAGCAGCATAGGCACTGACATGTGTATTAAATGTCTAAAGGGTATAGAGTACCATTTTTATATATCAGCAATTCCATGATGGTGATGATGGTACCAATCACCCAAATAAAATAAGTTTGGTTATCGTAATTTTTTATCTAAAATTAATTATAAATTAAAAAAAATTAACAATAGAAGAAGAATTAAGGAACATAAATAATTTTCTGTGTGCTGTCTCAGATAAAATAAACAACAAAAAAAGGTGGTTTAATGAGCTTTGTAATTTATGACCTTTATATAATATTTTTTGTCTGTGTTACAATGACATTATCTGTAATGTGTAAGCTGGGATTCTGTTTTTACTTATGTTCAAAATGTGCGTTTAGATGTTACCAGAAAAAAAAAAATTGCCATTCTAGATGCCTTATTCTTATTTCTTGTTCAGTAATGCATGTTGTAGAAAGTTCTCCTTCACCAATGGCTGCAGGAGACACTTCAGAATTCCACGGCTTTTGAGTCCTGTTTCAAAATTCAGTATGTTGTCCTTGACACTTCCCTTGTCCTTGTACAATGATGTACAGATGGCAAAACATTGTCTCAATTTTCTTGGTAAGTTCAAATAATTTAATCTCAAGGCAGGCATGACTGAATTCCCATGCTGTAAACTCCATAGCTTGCTTTCCCTGACATAGAGCCAATCCTGTTCCACTCTTGTAAAGTGAAAAAAACTTCCTAATGCTACTGCTGCAAAAGCCAATCCCCACATTTGACTCCTTGATATTCCATCTCCAATGCTTCAGTGCCACACTCTTCCATGATGTCATAAAGGATGTGATCGAGCTTTTATAGCTCTGTTGGAGAATTGTTTCTCCTAGGCAACTTCAGGTATAGTGATAGCATTATGCAGAATAAGACACCCAATATCAACAACAATAACAGCACTAACAGGCCCAAAAGGGTGACCCACAGACCCACATACCTGGAAGACTTCGTGTGAAGCATTGGCGCCATTCTAGAAGCTACTCCTTAGTCTTATTTCCTCACGTGTTCCTTCAGCTGTTAAATTCAAAATTCTGTTATAACAAACTCGAGCAAAATATCTTGTAGGCAAAAACTATTATATAAGCATTAATGAATAAATGGAGTGGCAGAGAAGATTATTTCAGTAAGAATAGTTTACTTAGCTTTTGATTTGACTTTCATTTTATCTTCCCCTCTTAGACACGTATCAAACTGGTCCGACCTGCACCTCAACACCATGCCCGACCACCATACCCGCCAGACCACCACCGACAAGCTTGAAGAAGCTGTCCACCGCCTCTCGGAGAGCCACACGCCCCTATCCCAAGGCCATCAGTCCCTCAATTCCAAGATAGACACTATTCACTCCTCCCTCACATCCCAAATCGAATCCCTCTTCGATCGCCTTGCTGCCATCACCCTGCAAACCAACAATTCCCCTTCCCCAAACACCGCCACACATGTACCTCTTTCCCCTGCTTCTCGCCACCATCACCTCAAGCTGGACGTCCCACGATTCGACGGCCATGACCCGCTAGGCTGGATATTTAAAATATCCCAGTTCTTTGACTACCAGGGTATCCCGGAGCTCGAGCGTCTCACCATCGCTTCTTTTTATATGGACGGCCCGACCCTTTCCTGGTATCAGTGGATGCACCGGAATGGGTTCTTCTCCTCGTGGCCGGCGATGTTGTAGGCCTTGGAGTCTCGCTTCGCGCCTTCTTTCTACGATGACCCCCAAGGAAACCTGTTCAAGCTTCAGTAGACAGGCTCAGTCATAGATTACCTCATTGCTTTTGAGCGCTTGGCCAACCGCACCATCGGAATTGCCCCATCCTCCCTGCTGAGTTGTTTCATCTCGGGCTTGGTCCTGGAGCTCCGCCGCGAAGTACAGGCACTGCGGCCTATCTCTCTCCCGCAAGCCATCGAACTTGCCCGCCTCCAGGAAGACAAAATGCTGGACCGCCGCCGCGGTCCCCGGCCTCCGCCTCACCCACCATCCCCAAACCCCACCTCTTCTTTCCCCTCCCCAGCCACCTCGAGTACCCTCATCCCGAAATCCCCTTCCCTTCTTCCCCTGCCATCCTCGAGACTCCCTATCAAGCGCCTCTCAGCCGAAGAGCTTGCCGTCCGCCGTGACCAGGGGCTCTGTTACCAGTGTGACAACAAATGGTCCCCTGGCCATAGATGCAAGTCACGTCTTCACATGTTCATCGTGGACGAAGACGTCCTCACCCCTGACACCTTCCCCGACAACGACCCTAATCATACCCTCATTTCCCAGATAAGCCTCAACGCCATGGAAGGCTCTCCCACCCCACAAACATTCCGCCTCTACGGTTCCATTGGCCACCACCGTGTCATCATCCTCGTGGATGGAGGAAGTTCCCATAACTTCATCCAAACACGGATTGCCCGCTTCCTCAACCTCCCCACTGCCCCCACCACCCCTCTCCGCGTCATGGTCGGCAACGGCCACACCCTTGACTGTGACACCGTATCCCCTCAGATCACCCTCACCATTCAAACCCACCCTTTCACCCTGGACCTCCTTCACCTCCCCATCTGCGGCGTCGATATCGTGCTAGGAGTGCAGTGGCTTAAACTCCTTGGCCTAGTCACGACAGACTTTGCAACCCTAACCATGACCTTTAATTCCTTGGGTCGCCCAATAACGTTATTTGCTGATGTACCCCCCTCACCTTCTCCTGCTTCAGCCCATCAACTAAAACGCATCGCCAACACCCACAGTATCTCAGCCCTTTTCCACATAACCCCCTTACCGGCCCAATCACACCCCCTTCCCTTAGACCAGCACCCCCATTCCCTTCCTGAGCCCATCACCGCCTTGCTCACCCGTTATTCCACCATTTTTTCCGAACCCACCCAACTACCACCACCGCGAACCATCCAGCACCACATTCACCTCCTTCCCAATGCGTCCCCCGTCAACGTCCGCCCTTATCGCTACTCGCACTACTAAAAGGCCGAAATCGAGTCCCAGATCACAGCCATGCTCAATTCTGGTCTCATTCAACCTAGCCAAAGTCCTTTCTCTTCCCCAATTTTACTTGTGAAAAAGAAAGATGGCTCTTGGCGTTGTTGTATTGATTATCGGGCACTAAATACCATTACGGTGAAGGACAAATTTCCCATGCCTACTGTGGATAAATTCTCGATGATTTCGGCAAAGCATCTTGGTTTACGAAGCTCGATCTCCGACAGGGCTTCCATCAAATTCGCATGGCAACTTCCGACATCCCGAAGACTGCGTTTTGCACACACCAGGGCCATTACGAGTTTCGCATAATGCCCTTCGGTCTCTGCAACGCGCCCTCAACCTTCCAATCAGCCATGAATGACACTCTCCGGCCATACTTACGGAAATTTGTTGCAGTGTTTTTTGACGACATTCTCGTCTATAGCCGCGACCTTCCTTCTCATGTCTCTCACCTGGACACGGTCCTCTCGACACTCACCACCTATCAATTCTACCTGAAAGAATCCAAATATGTCTTCGCCTAATCCAAGCTGAATTACCTGGGCCACATCATCTCCTCGGCAGGTATAGCCTCTGATCCTGATAAAATTCAAGCTATGGTGGATTGGCCCACCCCGACATCCACCACTAGCCTCCGTGGGTTTCTCGGCCTCACAGGCTTTTACAGAAAGTTCATCAAAGGCTACGCTCATATCGCTGCTCCCCTCACCACTCTCCTCCGCAAGGACCAATTCACTTAGTCCCCTGCTGCCACCTCTGCTTTCCTCCAATTAAAGACCCACATGACCTGCACCCCAGTCTTGGCCACCCCTGACTTCACACTCCCCTTCATCGTAGAGACGGATGCATCCGCGGTTGCTATCGGAGCTGTTTTGGTCCAACAGGACCACCCAATTGCATACTATAGCAAGGTGCTCTGTCCACGATTGCAACGCGCCTCCGCCTACGTCAGGGAGTTGCACGCGATTACCTCAGCGGTCCGCAAATGGAGGCATTATCTTCTGGGCGCTTCCTTCACCATCCTTACAGACCATAAGAGTCTTAAGGAGCTCATGTCGCAGGTCATACAGACGTCGGAGCAACAGACTTACTTAGTCAAGCTTTTGGGATACGATTACAATATTCGCTACAAACCAAGCCCCACCAACACTGTCGCAGATGCTCTATCTCGCATCCCTACCGGAGACTTTCTATCTCTCACAGTACCTCACTGTGACTTCCTGGACACTCTCCGACGAGCATTAATGGCCGACACTCAATATCGTGATTTACTCCAGGCAATTCAGACGACCCCCGCGGACCATCCTGCTCTCTTGGTCCGTAATGGACTCATCTTCAAGGAACGTCGCATATGGATAACCGTTCCTACCCCACTCACATCAACGTTACTCGAGGAATTTCATACCTCTCCTCTCGGCGGCCACACCGGGGTTGCAAAAACACTCCATCGTCTCCAGCAGAGTTTCGACTGGCCAACCATCAAGTCTGATGTTCAGCATTTCGTATCCCATTGCCTTGTCTGCCAACAGACAAAGTATGAAACAAAGAAGCCCTCCGGTCTGCTACAACCTTTATCGATACCAGCCAGAATTTGGGAAGAAATGTCTATTGACTTCATCACCGGCCTCCCGCCATCACAAGGTCACACGGTCATCATGGTGGTTGTCGACAGGTATTCCAAAGGGGCTCATTTTGGAGCACTCCCCACCCATCACACAGCTCACCAAGTTGCAGTCCATTTCCTCAACCTCGTCTACAAACTTCACGGCTTTCCCCGAAGTCTCGTCTCCGACAGAGACGCCTTGTTCCTCAACCATTTCTGGAAGGAACTCTTCCGTCTCAGTGGCACACAATTGCGCATGACCACCGCCTATCACCCTCAGTTCGACGGACAGACTGAGGTCGTTAATCGGACCTTGGAACAATATCTCAGAGCTTACGTTCATCACAAACCCAGTTAGTGGTATCGTTATTTGCACCTCGCGGAGTGGTCTTACAATACCACGGTTCATTCCAGCACGGGTTTCACTCCATTCGAGATCATCTATGGCTGTCCACCCCCTACCACGATTGACTACATTCACGGCTCTTCTTCCATTGACGCCGTCGACACCCTCTTATCTGACCGAACGGAGCTTCACACCCTCCTTCAGCGGCGCCTCCTTAAAGCTCAATCCTCTATGAAGGCCAACGCCGACAAGCACCGCCACGACACACAATTCTCAGTTGGCGATTGGGCATACCTCCGCCTCCGCCCTTATCGCCAGAAATCGATGGCCCCGTCATACACCAAGCTTGCTAAGCGCTTTTATGGCCCATACCAAGTAATTGATCGTATCGGCCCCATAGCTTATAAACTTGCACTTCCTGACACCTCACACATCCATAATGTCTTCCACGTGTCGCTTTTGAAGCTCCATCAGGGCCCGTCACCCACCACCGAAGCTCCTCTTCCCCCCCCTGGCCGTCGACCATCATCCTGTGGTCAGCCCTCTCACCATCTTGGACTGGAAGTGGGACACTTCAGTCAACCCGCCACTGCACATGGTTCTGGTCCAATGGACAGGTTTACCCCCAGAGGACACGTCTTGGGAACCTTGGACTGAGTTGCAAGCAACCTACAACCTTGAGGACGAGGTTGTTTTTGGAGGCGCGGGTGTTGATAGCATTATGCAGAATAAGGCACCCAATATCAACAACAATAACAGCACTAACAGGCCCAAAAGGGTGACCCACAGACCCACATACCTGGAAGACTTCGTGTGAAGCATTGGCGCCATTCTAGAACCTACTCCTTAGTTTTATTTCCTCACGTGTTCCTTCAGCTGTTAAATTCAAAATTTTGTTATAACAAACTCGAGCAAAATATCTTGTAGGCAAAAGCTATTATATAAGCATTAATGAATAAATGGAGTGGCAGAGAAAATTATTTCAGTAAGAATAGTTTACTTAGCTTTTGATTTGGCTTTCATTTTATCTTCCCCTCTTAGACACGTATCATATAGCCTTGACTGTACTGTAGTGAGCAAGCTGACAAGCCTTTTCATGTCTTGATCAAAACCCAAAAATAGTCACAACTCCTTTTGAATTAGTGAGTTCAAATTCTTAAGCACAATTTCAAGGACAGCCTCAGCAAGATGGAAATGTAAAAGGGATTGTATGAAGCAAGAAGATTAACAAGGACAAGTTTTGTGTGAACTTAACATGTTAAAGCGTGGTCTATTAATAAGGTACTATTGGAACAATTTGTAAGCATGCCAAGGTCAAAGCAGCATATGTACTGACACGCCTTTTAAATGTGCAGGGGTTTTGGAGTACCATTCTTATATATGAGCAACTTCAAGTTGGTGATGACGGTTTTGATTTACCAACACCCAAATCAAAAAAGATTGATGGACGTAATTTCCTATGTAAAATGAATTACAAAATAGATTAATAATAGAAAAATAATTGAAGATATGATCAAAAATATCTTTCTATGTGATTTCTAAGATAAAATAAATTACAAAAAAATGTGGTTTAAAAATGAGCTTTGTAAATTTGTACCTACATATAATGTTTTGGTCTGTGTTATAGTCACATTTGGAATGTATAAGCTAGCTTTCTGTTTTAACTTAAGTTCAAAATGTGCTTTTAGATGTTACCAGAAACAGATGCATTTTTAGATGCTTGTTCTTTTTCTTGTTTAGTGATGCTTGCCGTAGAAAGTTTTTGTTTACCAATGGCTGCAGGATAGCTAGAAATTTTTTCTTGTTTAGTGATTGAAAATACTCAAGTGTGGTCCGTGAGCAAACTAATTTGATCATTTCAGCCATACTTAGAAGTTACTGAGTAAGAAGATCAAATCAACTTTTGAGAATATGAAAGTTGTAACTGTTGAAAGCATTGAAGAGTAAATATAATTCTCATTACCAAGAAGAAAAAGCGGTCTTGGTGAAGTTGACCGTTCAAATTATGCAAACACAAGACCTCAACATTTTTATGCTGAAAAGGGGGTAGCAAACAATACAAATTTCTGAACATTGTAATGTTACATGTTTGTAAAACCTTGATTATACTTCATACTTCATTGTGAACTTAACTGAAAGGAAGAAGCACTGAAATTTTCAAACACGGCCAGTGGGAAACATCAAATTTGGAAATTAATTTATTGTTTAGTTTAATGCATGTACATGCACATGTATTTATATGCATATGGGACATTTGGAAATTTTTATTATTAGTTTGCCACCACATATATATGGTAAGTTTTTATATTTGTTTGGAACACAGTATTAAAATGAATCTGTGCAATTATGATGGCTTCGGTCATAAAATGGGTCAAACTTTCTTTATGTTGAACCTTGGTTACCATGCCCAACATGCTTGGTGAATGGTCTACCAACTTCACACTTTGGTTGCCCAAAAAAGGCTTCCCTTGTTACCCGTGCTTGAATCTGAAACGCTCCCTTTCACTTAATATAATAATAATAATAAAAACAATTCTCCCCTCCTCTGTTTTAAACACAAGAGCCCTCCCCTCCCTCTCCTAATTCTCGTCTTTTCAATAACCCACCCCATTTCTCAAATCCTTCATCTTCTTTTCCATTTTTTCATCTCTTAACCTTCCATTCATTTTCCTCAATTGTTCCAAAATTCTTTAAGTTTATTGTATCTTTGTGTCACCCTCAAGGATAGAAAGGTGATTAGAGTAAAATAGAACCCCACTCATTTTCTTAAAATTTTTATTTGATCTCTTTAAGGTAAATTTATAACCCATTATGTTATAAGAGTATTTTATAGCATAGTTTAGTAATGGGTTGTGTGAGAAAGGTTAGAAAACTAAGTATTAGGAATTATTGCGGTTTCCTCAAAATCGTATGTATGTTATATTTGGAAATTTTGTCTAATCTCTTGTTCTTTTTATTCTAAATACATAAATCCTGTAAAAAAATATGGTGGTTAATCGTTTCAATGACATTGTAAGACATTGATTGTCTTCTTTTCTTAGAGTGAGTAGTTAATCTACCAGCGGCATTATTTTTTAAATTCTTTTAGGAGAAACAACTAAACTTCAAAATATATTCTTTTGTGATCTTTGAAATTTTAAAAATACTTGAGAATAAAGTAAACTGTTTCTTTTTGTTTAATTAAATTTATTCTAAGATTTTCGATAAATTATTTAAGAATGAATATTGGATTATATTTTATTTTATTTATTGATTTTATAATTAATTGTTCTTTATTATAATGAAAAGATAATATAACTTATGAGTCAAATAACGACCAATTGAAAGAAAAATATTATATAATATGATATTGGAAGTTAAAAGTTATTGTATGATATGATGTTTACTTCTATGAATGATGTGAAATTTTTTGCCAGAGGCCAATCCTAACACTTCATCTTTGCACATAACCAATTATAAATTTACACGTAATAAATAAAAATATAAAAATAAAAAAGAATCTAATATATAAAAGAAAAAAGAAAATCCACGATTCTTCAATACATCTACGTAATTGTATATTCTTTTTTCATATGGTATTAAATTTGTTATCATAGAATCTGCGTCGAAAGCAAAAATGCATATATGACACTATTACAGCATTTTCCTATGAGACTTTGAAAAGGGAGAAATGTAGTAAAAATAAATTCATCTAATTTAAAAATGTTGAATTATTTTTACAGTAACATATATAATTAATTAGATGGAGAAGAACCATGGGTTTCCTTAAATTATTTTTTTATTACAGCATTTTTATTTATTTTTTATATTTTAATTTTAGGACATTATAATTTCTTTAAATTATCTAGCTATTGAGAATATAGACCCCAGTCAATTCTAAGTAGGAAACTTTTACTAGGTTCTCGAATGGTCTACCAACTTCACACTTTCATGGCCCAAAAAGGATTCCCTCGTTATCAGTGCTTGAATCAATCTTGGTGTTGTGTTTTTCTAGTTGACTTAAGTTGAATTTCAACCTTTGTGGCCTATGTGCCTTAGGCCTAGGGAAGCTAGATCTTTGCATCTCCATTTGAAAATTAAGTGGAATCTGCAGAACAAAGTTTAAGTTACCTTAGCCAGGTATTCTCTGAGGTGCCACCTATGACAATGGTGTTCTGATTTTCCAAAACTATATATGGAAAGAAGATACTCAGAAGGAACTTATGCAGTTCAACAGTGTATAGAGGTTAGAGTGTTCCTAAGCTAGTGTTACAAGATATATATGAACAACAATTTGTTAGCAATTGATTCAAATACAAAGATCAAAGCTGCAACGGACAACTCTGGGTCTTTGCAAGCTTCTGGACCAGATGGTTTGAATGGTTTTTTCTACCAGAATCATTGGGAGGTGACCTCTGAAAGCATTAATCATTTTTGCTGCAATTTTATATATTTTATGCACTAGCTTTAACCCTATTCCCATTCTACTGCATCACCAAAAACATAAATAAATTAAGTAACACCTCATCCACAACAGCATTTACTCTCTCCTCGGTTTGTCAAGGAAATCTGCCATGCATTGAAGAAAAAGAATGCCCATGGCAGTGACCAGGTGATCATAAAATTGGATATATCCAAGGCCTATGACATGTTAGAATGACCATTCATGTAACAAGTCTTGCTTAAATATGGTTTTCACAGAAGATGTTTGCTTGCGGGTTAAGGGAGCAATTAACGAAAGCTAGACCACTTGAAATAGGACCCCTGCATGGAAACCAGGACCAAGATATTTGCTTGACATGCTCCACCACAGCATCAAAATCAGGAGCCTTGTTCTGAAAAATAATAGAATTTCTATGTAGCCATAAACACCAACAAGTGGGGTGCCATATCAGTTTCAGATTGGTAATGTTTTGATTGAAGGAAATTAGAACCATTTGAGAAACTAATGAACCCTATACCAATATGCTTCATTCTATCATAATTATTTCATCTTAGACAATTATATAATTTTAACTCAAACAATTAGTCATTTAAAATTTGTTGGTTTTAATTAATTAAAAGTTATTATAAATGCCTTTTTTTTTTAATTTTAACTTTAACAAAATGTTATAATGCTTTCTTGATACTTGAATTTTAGGAATAGTTAGGGATTAAATTATATTTTCAATTTTCAAATTTTAATTATTTAAATTCTTGATATTTTAAATTTTAAAGACATTAAAAAATTGAAACAAAAAAAACTAAATTTAAATAATTAAATTCAAATTTATTAATTTTAATTGTAAAAAGTTATATTTTTTAAAAAAAATAAACTCTTAATAAAATATTACAAACTTTTCTAGAAATTAGGTTAGATGGGGATTAAATTAGCAATTTTAATTTTGTTAATTTTAACTATTTATACATTATAATAAATTTTGTCTTGAAATTTTAACTGTTAAAAAATGTTATAAATGATTTTTTTTTTAAACCAGAAACAATTGATATTAAAAAATTAAATTCAAATTTATTAATTTTAATATTTTTTTTAATCATGCAAATTCTTTCTTAAAATTTTAAATCTTTAAGAAAATGTGAAAAATTTAATATTTTCTTAAAACTAAAAATAGTACGGTATTAAATTAGTAATTTCAACTTTGTTGATTTTAATTATTTCATTTGTGTGTGTTTCTTTGCATGCTTTATCTTTAAATTGTTTTTTATTACTATTATGGTTAGTAGTTTTCTATAAAAATCGATGCATTGATATTAATTCTTTTAATATTATTTATTACTATGAAAAATATAACTATTTATTTGCATGTGTCTCTTTGTATTCTTAATTTATCTTAAAGTACTTTAATATTTTTAATTTTTATATTTAACGGGTCCATAATCTAGTATATATAATATTAGGGACAAGCTATCGATGATGAAATTAACTTTTTACTCATGTATATAATTAAACTTAAATTCAAGCTAAAACTTGTTTGTTTAATTAAACAAATTTGGGTAGGCTTATAGAAAACAATTTTGGTTAGATATTTACCAAGTCAAACTTGAATACTTTACTCATACTTCCCCTTTACATTTAAACTCATACATGAAACTATATAGTAAAACCTCTCAATTTCCACCAATGCATTGAGATGCCAACAAAGAATGCTTTGATATTCATAAAAATAATAATATAGGATAATCAATTTTTTGGCAATACTATGCTACAATTTGATTGCTCACTAAATCAAAAACTGACATCAATGGGCAATTACAAGGTCCCATTGCATGTACTATGACATTTTAGATTGTAGAACCTACGTGCTGGGTGATGATTTGCACTGGCAAGCTATTAGCAATTTACTAATTATCTTTTGAAGCAAGTGTAGCTTTTAATCCGTACTTGGAGAAAACCTCACTTAATACAGCTTTCTCCCTGATCTTTAACCTGCACCAGAATCAAACAAGTACACTGAGAAAATAACACAAAGCATGCAATTCATGCTAAAGCTATATAAAATGAACAGGGAAATCACCTTCTTGAGGATCCAGGAACATCTAAAACTTTTTTGGTTTTCTCTTTGGAAATTGGTTTTTTCTTACGGGCATTCTCCTGTTTAACCTTGGCAGACGACTTCTGCACAGCTGCGGGGTTTCTGTCAACCTGCTCTGAGGGAAGTGAAATATTTTCAGGATCGATCCTCATTTCCACATTATCATCATGATCTACCCCCAAAGCAGTGACAGACTCTTGATTATCCTCATCATCTTCCTGTTCTTCTCCATTCATCTGATAGTCCAGGTCATCCAAATCATCTGAAGAATTGGTCTCATCCCAGGAACTACGGGCAGAACCATCCAAGTTAGAATCCTCATTTGAATCTTCTTCAAAGGCAGCGGCCACAAGTTGCGGAGCAGCACTAAGGTTTTTGCTTAATTTCAGAGAAGATGAAGACTGTACATTTAGAAGCTCACATTTTATCTGCTTCTGAATTTTACCAAAAGTAATAGTTTGTCCAGTGTATAACTCTACGAACCTAAGGGAGAGAACAATGGAAATAGTAAGATACTAGCACAGTCAAAACAATTTAAACAGTGTGTACCAGCAGCAAACTTTTTCAATAACAAAAGCACAATAATCAAATTGCACAGATCCTATACATGCACTCATTTCACTTAAGCCAATTAAAATAACATGAAGAAGCTTGAATCAATTATCCAAGCAAAGAAACTATCATGTACTTGTTTCACATATTTTCATGATCCAATCAAAGGAAACACTTTTAAGGAATGCTAAACTAAGGATTCCTCTGTGTCAAAAGACTCGAACCTCAAAATTCATGAAAAAAAATCTCCAATCCTGATAATTTCTTATTACAGTGATGTCATGCACTGCATGTATCAGTTAGGGACCAGGGGAAGAAGGTATTGAAGATGTATACCAAAAAGAAGCAGCGAAGTGGGTTAGCAGTCAAGTGGGTATACTTTGGAGACTTCAATGAAATATTTGAAGAAGCTTGCAGCAAAACTTATGTCACAGCTGAGCATAGGGTTTGATTTGTAACTAGCTGGTCATTCAGATGTAGAGTGGATTTTGTCCATTGGCAGAGCAATTACTCTGAAATAATAATTCATTCTTGATCTCCCTCTCTTGTATTTTGAATTCTTGTTTATTTCTAGTTTATTCTAAATTCTGAACCTATCAATCTCAGGCTAAACTTACTCTTCCCTTTTTTTCATTATTATTTTTCTTGGGGTTGTAGATTCGAAGCAGACACAAGATTGAGGTTAGAACACACCTAACTGCATCTTCTTCACGCTTGAAATCAACATATGCAAAACCCTTGCAGATTGGGTCCCTCGTCTTCTTGTTTCCAGTAACAGCTGGGACTATATTAATTATGCCAGGAATCCCTTGCAAAGCTGATTTCAGATCTTTATGGATGTTCTTTTTCTTTGGTAGGTTCACCAAGCACACTCGACCTCCAATTGGAACAAGTTCTGCATCTGCAAAGTTGCACGGCAATAGATAAGAGTCAGATTTCAAATAATGGGCTCAGTATAAATGGAAAGCAAATACTTTGCAACTCAATAGTCTTTGACATTGGTTTCATATTCATCCAAAAGTAAGACAGACAACAACAAGAAGAATATATGATATTGGACCCTAACATTTATTTTCACAAGTCTTTAAATTTTTTTCGATCACTGGAAAGTGAACTCCTCAATGAAGGGAATATATTCTCTAAAGTGGGAACAAAAAACTTGAGAGTCAACTGTGATGATCTTACCGCTTTTCAAGTTTTTAATAGAAATATATTAATCTATTGACAATATTTATTGAAGATCTAGGATCCCATTAGGTACGGCAGAGAATCCATTCATTAAATATTTTTAATATGACAAGTTTTATTATAAAATGGAAGTTTTAAAAAATTAATGGTGCGATTAAAACACTACAAGAAGTCATGTTTTTTTTTCCACTGCAAATGATCCTATTCCACCTAAGTCTCACTAAATAAATAGCAAGATCAGTGGGACCTACACCAAAATCAGTGTTAAAAAGAATTTGTTGGTAGCATTCCTCCATGCATATACTTACTAATGTAGCCAATTGCATGGGATAGAGGCTTACGTTGTTTTGGATATAGTTCCTTAAGTACTTTAACATTATTCTCCAATCAAAATTTGAGTTTCACCTCGATAATCTACCTTATAGAGGTTTGCATTAAAAAGTCAGCATAAGTTATCGAGATTAAACTTCAATTCTAATTGGAGAAAAGCCCCGAAAACACCTGAGTAATTACATGACTCTTGTCTAATGTAGTCACTCGACAAAACTATAGCAGTTATACTTGCATATGCTGATATGTACTAACGAAAAGAGACCTCCATTACCCACTTCACCCTTGACAAGAAAAACACTTCACACATACACGGGAAAGAAACACAATACATGACTCTTTGAACGGAACCCCAACGTCAATTACAGAATAATTTCACCGAACAAATCAACTCGGAACTAAATGTGTAAATGTCCCTGAATGTGTAAAGTGGAGACAATTTAGTATGTAAACGGTGCAACAACTACGTAACAATTGTCTTACTTTTTACACGTTCAGGACTAAATAAGAATTTTCTTTCAAGGATTAAATCATCACCGGCTTACACATTCAGACCAAAATGGTCATTTATTCGAACTAATTTCAACACGACAGGCGCAACCCAAATAAAAAAAAAAAAAGATTTTTGGTGGCTAACCTTTCTTCTTTTGAACACTTTCATTGGAAGCATGTTTTACTGGGTTGCTCATAAGCTTCTTCAAGTTCTCAGCCTGCGCTATTCTACTCTGGCGCATTTCCTCGAGCAGCTTATCCTCAACCGAAGTGTCGTAAACTTTCCCTTCGCCAAAACCCCTCGGCTTCTTCTCAAACCATTTATTCATCTTCTCCAATGAAAGCATCCCCTCATCATCTTCATCATCATCAAACTCTTCTTCTTCATCATCATCATCATCATCGTACTCATCATAAAAATCGTCGTCGTCGTACTCCTCGTCATCGTCGAAACCGTCGTCCGTTACAGCGAGTTCAGCGCCGCCGCGCCGTTGCTTCTTTGCGGCTGCCGCGACAAACACTCGGCCGGGAACATTTACGATGTATTGCCGGAATTGTGGGAACACGAGCCGCGAAACGAAAGAGGAATGGGAATGAACGGCACGTGCAGGTGCTAGAGAGTGACACGTGCGGGCGCGAGAGAGAACTGGCACCGAATTGTACGGTGCCGGAATTGGAGTTGAACGGAGCATTCTTCTGCTGTTACCCACACCACAGTCACTTACAAAAAGTGTGTATAACTCTTTAATGATGTTTAGTTATTATATAAAAATGTTGAAAAATATCGTGTCTTTACTCTCTTCCTTTTTTTTGTTTGAATTGATTGTAATAACTGTCAATATCATATTGAAAAGTTATTAGTTAGTAATTACTTATTATTATTATGGGTGATTTTTATGAGATAATTGTGTTTATTAATAATTATAGATAAAAAATAAAAAATTTAAAAGATAATGTTAGTTTAAATTTTAAATAAAATCATTCAAACTATAGTAGATTTTAGATTTATTATAAATTAAAATAAAAAAATGAGTGGATAGTCTTAGATAAAAGGGAAATAAAATGTTTATAATGTTAAGAAATTGTTTATTGTTTTAATATATTTTAAATAAAAAATTGAGATGAATAATACTGGATAAAGATAAATTTAATTTTTGTATTAATAAGAACTTTTCTAACTCATTAATAATTTTTTATTATAATCTTTTATAATTTAAAATTATTTTCTTTAAAAAAGTCATGCAAAAATAAGGAGTAAGAGAAAACTTTTATACTCAATCATTATGAAATGAAAATCAGAAAAAAAATACAAATAATGAACTAATTAAAGGAGTGAGAGAGTTCTCTAAACATTACTCATTTAATTTTTATAACTTTATAGCTGTATAAATTTTATTTTTTAGTCCTTTATACGAAAAAAACGTCTTTTATAATCTTTGTATTTTCAAATCTCTTTTGGTCTCGTTACATAATGACAAGAATTACAAGATAATATTTATGTAACAGTAAAAACTAAAAGGAATTTTTAAAGTACTTGTAGAAGGATCAAAGAGGGTGATTTTTAAATATAGAAGCTAAGAGATAAAGTTTGTGCGGTCATAAGAACCTAATGAATATTTTTTCTTTATTTATATAAAAAAAATAGTAGAAAAAAATAGTAGAAATAGATTTATTATTGAAGGATGGGCTCTGGTATTTTATTTTGATTTAAAGTATTTTTTTATCATTTTCCAAAAGCCCATTATATAGCAATTTAAATCTGGACTGGGTCATACTAAATCAAAAACCTTAGAGGTGGGCTTGTTATGACAGCTAAATCACCCGAACACGAGTGTTGTTAGGTGCATCCAGCATTATTGTTGGTGCATGCTGGGTGCACCTAGCAACACTCTCCAAACACTAATAACAAATATAATTGGCCAGAAATCAATCTTTGGGTTTTTTTGAAGCTGGACAAAATATGAACCACCAAGGATTGTTTCAGTGATGCCAGCACAATTATTTCCACAAATAATCACACACCCTACATTTCATCAACTTGGAAGTGATAAGGCCATTAATTATTTCACCCATGTCCTTCTGTGCTCCCAATAACCACCATCTTGACTTCCACACCTTTGCCAACCTCATAGCCTACCCCTTTTGATCACAGGCCCATTACCACACCAGCTAGCTAAATCTAACTCTAGCTACTTATGGAATTGAATGCATCTCTAGCTTTAAGTTCACCCATAAAAAATATCATTTGTTATTAAACTTCATAAAGCAAAAAGGTTGTATGTGTTGGCATGATTGCGAATATAATTGCATCAGCAAGGTAGAGATTTTTTTACTCGCCGCAATCCTATGGTAACCACAATTATAATTTAAAACTACATATATTAGTAAAAAGATTTAACATATAACTCTCTTATTTAAAAAAATTTATAAGTGTCACTCACGGTTGAGTCGACCTATAAGTTTGTACCTTCGCACATGTCTGCAATTTACCATTTTCTGATTATACCCTCTTATAACATTTTATCAGTACTTAACAGCCATGCATCTCTGTCGGCTGATACCATACGATTTCACTTACAATTTTCTGCTCCCTACCAAATACTATCCTGGTCGGTGTCTCGTGTCTTGCTCGAATTAATAATGAACTCTCCTTTATCATGATTTGATTCATCACACATTAGGCTAGTAATAATTCCTTAGAGGGCTTTCCATGCATTATCCGAAGCTGTCATCATCTTAGGAAACCTAAACACATTCATCAAAATTAATGAATAAAAAGTTGGACACTTACCCTTTACGCACGTTAAACAGCGACATGTATACGTGACACCATATATACACGCAAATTATGCACGTTTGTGGGGGCGTTGGTGCTATTATTCATGTATTCATGGATATATAAATTTCAGTTTGGTGGAGTTTTACATCAACTGTTTGATAATTTTTATTTAATTAGTTGAATTATATTGCTGCATGGTATGGGTCAATGGTAGATATTAAGAAACCCATCAAATAGTGAGCCCACTTGGGCTTGGTTTGGTAGTACTGCTAGACAATTCCATATGTACCTTTTAGCAAAACCCCAACCTTTTACTCAAATTGTAGATGATGCAAGCTTTGAATTTATTATCCAAGTTTCCCTTATCCATCCAGATTGGTTATGGTATGTGGCATATGCAATATTACTATGTTTTTTTTAGTAAAATACTTCAACTTAATATAATTTACTTTCATGAGAGTTTAAAAAGATTCTATCCATATGCACTAGTCAGTAGCAGCCCATACTGCGGATCTTCTGAAGTTGTTTATGTCATATTTTTTTTTTCTTTTAATTTTTGTTAAAAAAATTGAAGATATGGTGGAGTCAATTCATCTTTTTATGTGCAATCATTACATGTTCACTGTGCCAATGCCACGAATATATATATATATATATATATATATATATATATATATATATATATATATATATATATATATATATATAGTAAAAGAGGACAATGAAAGTATATCTATTAGAAGATATCAACCTCAAATAAATTTTTTCATTTCAAAAAAATTAATTAGTCTTAAGCTCTCAATAAAGGATACCTTGACTTCACTAAAAAAATATAGAAGAAGGCATTAGTAAAGCATATTTATTTGCTGTCAACTCTATCCTTGAAACCTTTTGCCGTGTCATATAAATTATGATCGGATCATTTGGTAATAACTAACACACTTTTTAAATGTATTATTAATGTTATTTTAAATTCTCAACAAATTAAGTAATTGATACAAGTAATTAATGTATTAAGATTAACATTGAATCGTTCAGATAAATTTAGATTTATCTTTGACAAAAATAATTTTTAATTAGATTCACCAAACTCTAATTTAGTTAAAGGATATTTCCTATACTAATGACTTTTTATCACTATCTTGGATTTTTCTTAAAGTTTGTTTATTGTTTTCTTTTGACCATATTGCTTATTACATTTATTAATTTTCTCTCTCTCAATATACATACGCTCCAAAAATAATGTGAAAAATATTTAAAAATAATATTTAACAATTTAATTAATAACATATTTTAATTTTAAATGTCAAAGATTTTATAAATATATACCAGATAATATGTTGAATAGAAACCTTAAAAATATCATGCATGCATGCATACATATATATATGGCGGGCTTTTCTAAAGTGCAACCTGTACTTGCATAAATCTCAATCCTTTATAATAATAAATGATTTAAATTGAAAATTTTCAATTAAAATTGTCACATCAGATTTTTAAATTTAACAAAATAACTTTTCCAATTAAAATATAAACATAAAAACATATTATTCTCGCATTCACCATAATCATCTTCGTCCCTGCAGAAGAAGAAAAATGCCTAATACAAACTGTTGCAACATTATATCTTTAATTTGATCACACTGTCATTTGTCATTTGGATTTCCAAATTTCATGTAATTTGCTTAATCAATACTTATGTGACGCCTCTATTTTATTTTTTTTCCTGGAGTTTGGCATCAATCAGAAAAGGCAATCGACCTTAGAAATAGAGAGCGGGAAATTGTTTGAAAGCAAATGGGATAAATATATATTGAAGTGATATTTATCAATGGGTCATGAGTAATCACATAAATAAATTTAATAGCACATTTTAACATAAAACCTTAAAGTTTAGAATTATTGATCTTATCCTCACTTATATAGTATTCAACTTATTCATTCTCACTAAAAGTAGAGCTTTATATTCACATTTGTATTTCAACAATTTTTTCCTCAAGTGTGAGTCTTGTCCATATGGTAGTTTTTCTCTCAAGCGGAAGCCATTTTCAATCCAATAATATCCAATGGTGCCGGAGCTTAACAGTTGTTGCCTCCGCTTGCCTAGCCATTGTAGCCAACATGTCCTATTACCTTGCACCGCCGCAATACCAACGAGACCCACTGTCTGGCCTCCTTACATAAACTCACTTGTCAGGAAAACTTTTGATACAAAGGACTTTCATGTCCATGGATCCACCGCCAATTCATCTTACTTGTCTGAGTCAGTCACTAAGTTGAACCATTGACTCTGATACCAATTGTTGGACAATCAAAGGGATAAACACAGGGAAAATTTAACCAATGGGTCATAAGCAAACCATATAAGTGAGTCTAACATCATATTTTAACCAAAAACCTTAAGACTCATGTTTATGGGTCTTTCCTCTTCCACATGATAGTCTTCCCTCGAGCAAAAACTACTAATTGTTGTGAAACCAAAGGGATAAACATCAAGGAGATTTTCACCAATGTGCTATGAGCAATCACATAAGTGAACTCAACATTTCACCTTAACCCAAAACCTTAAGGTTCGGGTTTGTGGGACTTACCATTGTTAACTCCTTGGCAAGTGTATCAATTTGTCCCAACAATACTAAACTGTAAGACCAAGTGTCTACTTCACAGGAACTTTGATTGTACTCAGAGTTTGTATATATCAAATTTTAAGCAATGAAATGACTAAAAACGAGTATATTTAGACTAATAAAGCAGAAAAGTAAAATTCAACAATAATAAAGGACATAGAAACTGAGTAAAATCTAAAAGGCGAGAAAAACAAACACTTGGCTGTGAAAAATGATACTTGGTGCAGATTTGTAGGAGTGTTAGGTGTTTGGTCTACTGAAAGTATTCGTGATGTAATGTTAAGGATTTTTCACCATTTAAAATTATTCTAACTATTACTTTCATCAACTAAATTGCTCTAACAATGATCTCTCATTTAAAAAAGTCTAAATCACTTGATTTCACTCTTGATCCCTTAGAAAGCTAAACTAGGTACTTGCTTTAAGAATAAAGATGCATAAATAAGACTAACTAACATCATTCTATTCCTAGACATGGATTACTTAGAAGTTACTTCTAGTTCTTAAAGTAAAAATATTTCTCAATGATTAAAACAATATAACTTATATATATATATATATATATATATATATATATATATATATATATATATATATATATATGAGTGATCAAATCATAAACAAAACAATAAACATGAAAAGGAAGTAATAATACTGAAATAACATTAAATAAATACTAAAAATTATTATATCTCAGAGTCTTTAGTACCCAAACCCCCAATAATGGGTAAGTTAGTCTCTCATAATCATGAGAGACTTAAAACAAGAAAATGAAACAAAGAAATGGAAGAAAAGAACTCTCAAGTGAATATTTTTGCTTCAAAGCATGCCCTAGACAAATTCCCTCCAAAAAGCACATTGCCTCCTTTTATATCCTTCAAAACGATGCATTGTTGTTTTCCAAAAAGCGTGCACATGCATAGCATAGATGGCTTAAGTGACACCACACTAGACCTTCAAATGCACGCTTAGCATACATGCATGATATAGTTGACTTCTAGCTAGGCTTCTCGCATTGAGAGTGCCCTAACGCTTTGAACGTGTTGTTCCAATTTCTCATACATCTTAGATAATTGTTATGTAATTTAAATGCACAAAATAAGTATATATGCATAGCAATTATTAATGGTTATTTATATGGTACTCAACCTTTTCATTTCTATTCGATACGAGACTTCACATTCAAGATGCAAATTAGGATTAGGAAAGTTTATTACTAAGATACATTGAGTGTGAGGGTGATTGAGAAGAACAATACTACAACAATTTGGATTAGGTATTTTTCTTCTACAAGGATGAAAATTATTATGCGAAAACACAAATATTTTTTTTATATTTTCTAATTTACTTAAATATTTTTATTTTGTTAAAAATAAAATTTTTATGTGATACTTTTAATTAAAGTATATCAATCTGAACGGTGCATTATTATGAAAAGTTACGATTTGTGCACTTTACCTTCACGTATCTAGACTCATTGAAACGTGTGTGTATATTCATCAATGACAAGTTAGAACATCATTCTTCTTATTTATGAAAACATTCATATTTTCATAATGGACAAACCTTAAATCGTGCTAAAGAGAATCATATAATATGAGTTCGGCATTCAATAGCCTAGTAATGTCTAAATTACGCTTAGCCTTAGATTGGTAATTATACACAATTAATTAAACCCCACAAACTCATTAATTATCTAGCATCCAAATTAGAATTATAAGAGATAGCTGAAGAAGAGTAGTACTGTCTCAATCCCATGTCACCCACCATCAGTTTAAAGCATACATTAACGGGTCCTATGTATGGATATTTTTTCTAGCCCCTATAGGAACTAATAACATAATCCCATAGCACTTATTTCAGACTCAATTGCACTCATCTTAACATGATAACATCTGTCAAGATCAATTTCAATTTTCAATTTTCTTAAACTTCTATATTTATTACCATAAAATACGCAAAAGGAAAGAATTTTTTTTTAAAAAAAAAAACTTATGATTTATAGAGAGAGGTGGTGCCATGGATATCCATATATGTGAAAGTCTATATGTATGGGGCAGGCTTAGCTAGAAGCTGTTAAAGACTCGATCAAGGGCAATTTTCTGAGAAAAATATACATTGTAAACTGCAAAGAAATTGATATCCTTAATAAATAAAAAATAAAAAATAAAAAAAATGTGAGATTTGTTGGATTGGAACATATCCCCAATTATCTACTCCAGGAATAGGCTGCAATATGCTCATGAGTTGCTGACTCTATTTTGGGTTAGGCGAGCACTACTGATTGTACAACATTTTTAAATGCTTAATCAAACTTTATGAAAAACTTTTCAATATCTCGTGAATATTGACTTTGATAACACCAAAAACAAACAAACAAATAAATGACAAGAGGAAAAATAATGAAAAGCCCATGACATCACCTTGACGCAATTATTATATATACAAGAAAGACTATTCATTTTCTATTTATATATTTCCCCAATCAAATTGGGCTAACATCTAATGATGAAATTTGAGAAATTTGTATCGAGTAAAAATCATTACAATGTTTATATATAATGCCATAGGGTAGATTATTGCAAGCTAGCAGATCGTATAGTGAACTAGTTAATTAATTATTAACAACACGTTTATTTTTCATATTGATAAATAATATAAATGCTTCTTATCTATAGTGTATTATTTATTTGGCCTAACTACCCTGTTTAGTAGCTTTACTAATGATTCACTTCACTTCAAATATAACAACTACCACCATCACCAAAGCAAAAAGTGAATATACATATACATATACGAACATATATATTATTGTGAGTAGTACTTTTAGGGTTTAGAGGTACTAACAGAACATATTTGAGTCATACAACTAAGATTTAAAAAATTCAAAAGTAACACATGATAACATAAAAAAATAATATTTTAGAAACTCATATGACATGTGTTTTAATGTGTATGGGACTGATATATAGGATCAATTGATACCAAGTATCAACACTTTTGTACTTATAATATTTAATAACCATCTATATAATACAGAATTAGTATGAACTTTGTATTAAGTTATATTTTTTAATAGACAAAGTCCTCCTTTTACAAATCAATTCTTGTATTTTTCTAATATAAAAATATACATTTAATTTAAATTTATATATAAAATTAATTTGGATACACGTATTAATTAAATACATCCATTCAAAACTAATTCTATAAAAATTAATTTTACCTAAATACAAAAAAACAAAATGCTCAAAATGTATTCTCTAACATTTAATTGCTTAATTATTAGTCAAGGATGGTAGCTTGCAGCATGAGTTGAATTACACTTGGATCACTCATGTCTGAGCCTTGTCAGAACATATTATAAATCCACAAAAATTTACTATTACAACATTTTATTTATTGAAAAATTAATAATAAATTAAATTTAAAATTATCGCTAAATCAAATTTATTATAATATATTTTAGCGACATTTTAAATTTGTGCCATCATTTTGTTGATCTTCTTTACAGCTACTAGCCTTTTGGTTAATTTTTAATTTTATTCTCAATTGTGAGAACTGTGTTGTGTGGCCACGCATTTCATTATCTTAGAGAAATCAAACACGGCTCTTGCCGTACCGATATGCCAATTTGCACTCTGCTTCCCGTGGTTAATTTATGTCACATATTCCTTGCATACAATCAAGGTAATGCTAATATAATCTGGTACTTGGGAATTTTTAAAAGAAAGTGGATTTCAACTTAACTTGTAAAACTTACTTGGAAGGTGAAAATTATTTTGTTTATTATATTAATTTGGTTTATTATTAGTTGATTTGAAATCTCCAATACATCTTACATAGGTATGACAACGGGACGAATCGGGATCAGGTTTTGCTTACTCCGCTCCTGCCCTGACTTCCCATCTCCCCTACCCTTATTCCTGAAACTCAACGGGGGTGTAGATTTATCTCTTATCTCTGCCCCTGATGAGGTCGGGTTTTTGCTGCCCTGTTCCGCACCCTCGACATGTTTATAAAATTCTATATAAATATAATTTTTCATAAAATGAAAATTACAATTTTAAATAATAATTATAACATATTTTTAGATTGTACATGACAACATAAAATTCAATCCAAAGTAGTATAAAATCCAATCCAATAGTTTCATGTTTTAATGTGTTACATATATATATATATATATGTAATGATATTTTTGTAAATTAATTATTAGTAGGACAGGTTCGGATCGGGTATTAATAATCTCATCCTCGACTCCAAATTCGACTTTGGCTGTTGGGAAAATTCCGAATCCGACCCAAGTCAACTTGAGTTTTACTCGTCAAAATCGGGGCGGGTCTCGCGGGTTCAGGCCTCATTGCCATGTCTAACCCCACACACTAAGGATTGGACATCTCAAATGTAAAATATGCAAGATTGAACATTTAGGAATGGTCTAATAATGGGCCGATAGCATGTGACACAATTAGTCCAACAAACAATCATTAGATAAACTTTGATATCATCTTAGTATGTGAATTATATAGGTATAATTAAATCATACAAAACTAATTTGTAAAGTTAAGGATCCCCCGTAATTGATTGAAAATCATGGAATTATTTAAAGGTCAATGGCAAATTTATTTACAAAAGATTTTAAATCCAATTTTTTAAAAAATATAATACAGCTTAACATGATTTCAAACATCACTATAACTTAAAAAAGCTAAAAATTTAAATGATTGGTACAATAATATAAAGTGTTATTGTGTTCATAGACTTTTATTATGTGCAAAAAAAATTAAACTAACCACAATCACATCTGCTAGAAAATTCACATTCAAAGGCCTCAATGATCCAGAAATTGGTGTTTATTACTTCAAATGAACGTGGAGAGAGAACAGTAATCCACATTGATTTTTTTCAGACACGTACTAAATAGTTAAGATGTTCCATTATTGTATCATTTTGAGTTTAATATAATTTAATTTTTTCAAAAAAAAAGTTATATTTTAATTTTTTAGTCCGTAAAACAACGCGTTCACAGAAATGAAAGGGGATATACATTACATTATATTTAAACCGTTAAAGATTTAGCAAAGGATATAAATGCAATAGGACGGCATGTAATAGGCGAGAAGGCAGAACGCGTAATGGATCACTAACAATTGACATATTTGGGACGAGAAGTTAATGATATTTGTGTGGATTTGAGTGGTAACCTAACCTCCTGATATTTGTTTCGTTGGATGAAAATTCATTGTATACTCGTTTCATACGAAATCTATGAAGTGGAGTATTGATGGATTTTATAAATAATAGTGAGTATATGTAGATATTTGCTAATTTAAACATAAAATTTTTAAAAAGTAAAGAAAAATAAGACAAAAAGTAAAACTATATAATTTTGAAATATATTTATATTAATTAAAAAATAAATAATTTTAAAACATATAATTATATTGAGTAATTTAGGACAATATATTTTATAGATAATTATGGCCATTCAAAGTTACGTCTGGAAACACGGGGTACCTTTACCTTGTTATCCACTCTTGCGAGTCCACGAATAAATAGGAGCAAAAAACATCTATTTATTTCATATGTTTGCTATTTATACTACTTCCGGTTGCTAAATACACTTCTCATATTAACATGAATATCTTTATACCAAAAATACATTAGATGATAAAGATTTGGAGAATAATGAAGACCGGTATAAAGAATACATTTTATAAAACCGAGTAACTCAGTTTTTTTTTATTAAAACATATAAAATCACTGAATACATTTTTTATAAGTTAGTAAAATCATTGACTACTAACAAATATAGAGTGGAAATAAGAAGATTGGAAAATATATGATGCAATTTTAACTTTTTACGGCAGCTTTAAGAGTTTTTTCTTTTCTCAGAAAGAGTTAGTTTTAAAACAAGAGAGAATAAATAATTTTAAAAAAAACTAAAAAATTATATAATATTTATCAAAGCAAATATAATATATTACATTTAAACTAATATGTTTGATTTATTTTTACGATATTAAATTTTAAATAAACATTTTTAAAAAAATTATTTCCACTTATGTTTTATTCATTTTAGTTCATCTCCCAAACACGCATAGAAAATGTAATGTGAATGTGTGATGTTGCTTTTCAACTCCATGATCCTACCAAAATGGCTTCGATGCATTAAGACTAATAAACTATAGTACGGTGGGGAAAGATTTCCCCAATCATTATTCATGCATGTGACTCTACATGTATAATTGTGCCACAGACCCCCAAAAAACAACGATTTTGTCGACAAGTTTGAGGAAAGGTTACTTATGCACATTTTTAACAAGAAGGGTGAAATTTTCTAATTATCCAATAAATCAGACATTGTTCATTTACTATTCCTGGTAAGTTGTAACTCATCAAAATACACCATAACGAGAATAATTTATTTTCTTTCCACATTTTAAAATCGATACAAAACAATTTCTTAAATAAAAGGAAAGTTTTGTCTTGTGATTAAGCTAATTAATTTCCAAAAGAATCAATTCACCTAATGTGTGTACGGTTAGCATTGCTCTATAAAATTATTCACCCAAGGGCCATGGTGTCAAAGATTAGCAAGACAAATATAAGGTGGCTGCCAGAGAGTTTCTGGTTAAAATGTTACCTGATTTAGCGGCGATCTAAAGGTTTCGATGTCAAAAACGTGTGCATTTTATATTTTGCATCTTCAATATCAATTTACTAAAGTGGACTGGTTTGAATAAAAGGCCTTTGAATCATTTATGTATGTAAATATATAACTAAATTTTATCTTGAAATATATATCAGTATGACAAAATATACGCAGAAATATTTCACTTATACCGGGAAATATTTTGAGAGGTGGTTTCTCTCATATAAAAAAGGTTAAATTTACAAAAATCATAATCATATCAACAAATATCACTTTAAAAAAATCTGATGATAATGTTATTACATCAATATAACATTACCTAAGTAAAAAATGTCATATCAACAATATCAACAATAATGACATGTGAAAAAAATATATAAAATAAAAAGAAATTTATGAACCAAAAATGACAAAAAAATGAGATTGACAAAAAAAAATTATATATATGTAACATGAACAACTATTTGAACATTAAGTATAACATATATAAATTTAATTTAAGAGTATAATTTTAAATGACAAGAATAAAAACATTATTTGAATAGAAAATATATCTCAATTGACTAAAAGCAAATATCAGTTAACTATAATTTTTATTGGCCAAACACCTTAATTAAATCATACTTTTTAAGACTTTTATTAGAATTTATCACTTAGCTCATCAATCAATATAGCATAAAAATAAAAATTAAGCATGTCTTTCTACCATTATCCAACAATAAACCTCATAAAGATTAGAAAGTTTCATATTTAGATACCCAATAAAGATAAATAAAATTCATAACCTTCAATGCATTCATCACACTTAGAAATCAACCAAATGAAATATCCATGACATAATGACAACAACCATGGTTGGAGGGTGTTACATTGGTGTACATTGGTTTTGCACAATGGATTTATTGGTAAAAAAGTAAGCTTAAATATGTTTTTCCTACATGAGATATATCCCTTTTTCATATTGTTCCTTATTAAACTTTTTTTTATATTTTGCTACTTGATGTTTCCAATTTTTTTGGCTTTGGCATCCATTGTTAGTGTTTACTCGTTAAGTGGTGACATGATAGATAAAGTGTCACGTTATCATTGTCACATCATTGTCATGTCAATCAATAATAGACTTTGCATAGTTCTTTTTTTATTGTTGTTAGTATCGACTAAGCTGATGCTAACTTTAAATTTGAGAAAATCACCACCTTTGACTCGGGCTTGCAACCAAACAACATCATCACCACCCAAGCTACCACTATCGCTATCTCTCTCAAACTTTCACTTTCACATATCTTCACTTCATATAATATGTCAAACTCTTTTCATAATCCCACAACACATTTTTTTTTCTCACAACACATTCCTATTCCTCAATCCTTAACCCCCACTCCCTTCTTAATGGCCTCAGTCCTAGTCACGTGTTACACAAACCCAAAGCTTCGTGCCTCACCCTTCCAACCCCAGACGTGCTATCTCAACACGTCTTTTTGGAGGGCTTGGCAGAGAGGTTCAAATACAAAGGGCAATGGTGTCGTGCCGAGTTTCAAGTGCTCCACTTGCAATTCCATGGTGTATTCAGGTTTCAGTTCGATCAAAGACAATGGAAGTTCTTGTTGCTCTCTTTCGAGTTTGGGTGGTGATCGATGCAGTGATGGGTGATGGTGATGATGTTGTTTCTTGTTTGGTTGCAAGCCTGGATTAAAGGTTGTGGCTTTTTTAGATTTGAAGTTAGTGTTATCTTAATCGATGCTAACAACAACAATGAAAAAACTATGTCAAAGATGTTATTGGCTGACATGACAATGATGTGACAGTGATGGCGTGATATTTTGTTTATCATATCATCATTTAATAAATAAACACTAACGACAAGTACCAAAACCAAAAAATAAAAAACATCAAATAGAAAAATAAAAAAAATAATAAATAACAATTTATAAAAAGAATATATCTCAAATAAAAAAAACATATTTATGCAAAAAAAAATTATAATGAAATGAAAATTCAATCCCATATTGAAAGACTTATTTATGTGATATCTCATGTGCATAATAAGTAGATTTTGTAATTAAAATATATAATAATTAACAATTTTCTCCCATTTTTATTACTTCTTTTTGTGTGAATTATTGAAATTTTGACATCCTCTGAGTTTTTGTGCAGTAGATGCCTTAAACTACTAAATACATGCAAGGAATAGGAAGAGAAATTGAAGCCTGAAGATTCGCGCTTAGCGCGCCAGACTTGCTTAGCGAGTGGTTGTCGCTTAGCTGGAGGATTTCCGCTTAGCATGAAGAAGCAACATGGAGAATCTATAGTCATGCAAAGGGGCGCTTAGCGCACGTAATGCGCTTAATGCTCAACCACTTACTCGCGCTTAGCGCGCTCAATGCATATTCGCGAAATCTCAAGCTCAGGATGGTTTTTAAGTGAAAAAAATAGAGAGAAGGGGGTTGTGTTCAGAAAGAAAATAGAGCCCTAAAGCTTGAGCTAGAGGAAGAAGACAACCATTGGGAGCCCATCCTCTTCCACAGATTCATCTTTATTCCTTACCCCTTCATCTTTTACACCCTTTTGTATAATTGAGCCCTTCATGATCATGAAGGTCTAAACAACTCATTGTTGGGGAGCTTTTCACTAAACTCTCTTGATGTAAAGACTCTTAATATCTATTTAATATTATTACTAGTTTCATTATTCCTTTATGTGTTTATTTTCATGTATTTGGTCTGATCATCCATTTATATGCTATGTTAGGGTTTAAGCATTGAAAAATGTGGTTAATCCTTAGAACTTGGAAGAACATCTAAAATACTTCATTGCTAGGGATAGTGTGAGGCAATTTAGTCGAATTGTACATCTCTATTAACCATGCAATTCAACTAGTTTAGTTCTTGAGGGATTAAGAAAGGAACTAGGGGAATTAGACTCTCTCATGTGAGAATAATTGTTAAAGTACTTTAATGAATATAGGTGATAACTAGAGTACTATTAAATAGAGAAAAATTAACCAAATTACATCAAGAGAAGTTTCGATAGAGAGAGATCCCAACATAATCAACTCTTGGATTCACTTTTTCTTTGCTAGTCTTTTATTTTCTTAGCTCGATCTTAGTTTAAAATCATATGATTGTCTAATTTACAAACAAAATGATTCATTTTGCATTTCTGAAATTCATTCATTAATTGCACACAAATTGAATATGCACTAATTTGAGTACAAACAAAATTTCTACGAAAATGATATTCAATTTTATCATTTTAAAATATCATTTGGACAAATTAGTGCACTTCCAAGGAGTTTACATTATGTTGCCCACGCTAGCACCCATCATGAAGCACATGCTAAAACACTGTACAGCCGCACCAAAACATTTCAGGCTATAATTGGAAATTTCACCTTTCCTCCCATGAAAGCAAAATTCCTTACTCCCCCGCCTACTAGGGGTGTCAATGGGTCCATGGAATTACAGTATTTTTTCTAAAAGAAAATACCCTGTTTCGATTTATATTAACGAGTACTTTGATGGACAGTGGATACCTTTCACATATTTGTAAATATTTATGAAGTTTAAAATTATCAAAAGTAATATTCTATAATATTATGTAACACCACATTATATAAAAAAACCATATAATTATATTATATGTTTATATATTAAAAAATACTATGAAATTAAAAAAAATCTTATCCAGAAATAATAGAAAATCAAAATATGTACAGTATTTAATAAAAGAAGTAATATTATAAATATTCAAGTGTTTGAATGTATATATGGTACAATAATATCTGTACCCATCTATTAGTTAATAGATATCAGGCTTCCATCTCATTTAGAGTAGTCCGTGCAAGTACTTGAAGTGTGGGTTTTTTTTTTTTTATCATTTATATTTCTCGTATAGTTGAAAATTAAAAAAATGAATAAAAATTCTGATATACTAATATTATATGTTTTTGGTACTCGGTTGAATAAAAAAACGAGATTTCATTTTGTTAACCCCTGCAAAACAAAATATCTACACTAAAATGAAAGTTGGTGTAAAATATTAGTAAAATTCTACTTTTTGCGTAAAATCAAATCAATTTTTTTCTTGGAAAAAAGTTTATATTAAGTTGATTATGTTTTAATTATTAAATTTATGTTTCGCTTAAGAGTATCTTATGAACATTAGTTAAAAAATATAAAATTATTTTTATTTGAAATTATAATGATGTATCGATAATACTAAACATTATATTTTAAAAATATAATTGTTTTAAAAAAATATCTTTTAATTCCTTAATCATTGATTAATTTTACTTCATGTAAATAGTTGAATATATATTTTTAATATAAAAAATTTAATGATAAAAATTTATAAAGTTTTGCCTAAAATTTCATGTATCTTCTGAGAGACAATTTTATTTGAGTAAAAATATTCACATGTACAGCATGGTGCGATTTAATTTTTTTATATAATGTTTGTATATTGAAAGGTATATTGGAAGAGATAATCAATTTTAGCTAAATTTAAAATAACTTGTTAATCGGGGTATCAAATTCAAATAATTTTTAATATGATGAGAAATGTAGAAGATTGTTTTTTTCAAAGTAAAATTAAAAAAAAAGAATTTTTTTTCGCATTTTCATTAATTGTAAACACTTTCACTTCTTTCTTTCTGTTTCTCCCTTGCACATATCTCTTCCATTTACATCTTTCTCCCTCTATTTTTTTCACATCTCTTTGTGTCGTATTCATTAGCACGTATACTTTTAGTGATAATATATGATTATGTTAATAATGAGTTATTAACATTTAATTTTTCTTTTGTTAAACAATATTTTCACAATCACAATTAATGTTGAAATCATAATCCTAAGTGCTTGTACTGATCTTGTGTAGTTATTGATTTCTCTCACTGTCATTCTTTAAACTAATTTACATTTTTTAAAGAAAAATAATTAATTTAATTAATCACATTAAATATGTCAATTATTTGTATTATCATTTTAAAATTATATTTTTTTATCTCTCTATCCACTTAATTATTTCTCATTAATGCTTAAAGAGTGAATAATTAAAAAAAATATATAAGAAAAAAATAATTAATGCATCTAGAAATTAAAAAAATAATCTTATAAAAAATGACAAATAAAATTTTGAAAAGAGTCTTAGGGATGAAGGGAGTATTTAAAAAAAATGACAATTAATAATTAAAATTTTTGCAAAAGCTTTTTAATTTTTAAATTTATTATTATTTCAAACGGTAAGATGTTGTAATTAATGTGGAAGAATTAAAAATCTAAGAGAACAAACAAAATTTGACTAATTACTGTAAAACTAGGGTTAGAGAGGTAAAAAAATGCACGTAAGAAACTTAGTAGTGGTAAAGTTTTTGGTTTTAATGGTATTCTTATTGAAGTTTAGAAAATTGAAAGAAAATAAGGTGTTATTTGACTAACTAAGAAATTTAATGAAATTTTTTCAAATCTAAGAAGATGTCAAATAAATTGTAGCGGAACTTTGATTCCTATAACTAACAACAATGAAGATATTATGAATTGTATAAACTAGGAATAAAACTTATGAGTCACTTGTGAAATTACAAAAAAACAAGGTGATTTTTTTTCTTACAAGGATCACGTTGAGGTTTAAACCTAGGATCGGATAAGGTAAAAATAACATAAATGAAAATATTAAAACAAATGTGTAACTATAAAAAGACCAAAATACAAAAATAAATGTATACAAATGAATAACATTGATTCATAAAACACATGTAAGAAATAAGTTAAAGGGGTCAATAAAAGCAAATGACGAAAAAGATAAAAATTGATTTTGGAAGAAATTCTTAAGAGAGATTTCATAGTTATAATATTCTTGATAAAACATTGGCCGATGTAATTGATGTAGCCAATCTTATCTACGAATAAGACTTTTGTCGATACTGTATTTTTATTTGAAATTTGTCTCTTTTTTTTGTATAAAATTTATATTAAAATTCAATTTTTCAATAACTATTTAAAAGTAAAATTTTACGTACGATGAAACTTATTTTAAGAAATACCAAGAATTTAAATTTTTTTTTATCTAAATAAAATATTTTGAAAATGAAACTATGGACCATGCATTTGAAATTCCTTAATTAAAATTTTCAAAATCTATTCAATTCTATTATACATAATTAAAGTTCGAATCGAAAGATTAACTAAGGAGAATCGCACATGTTTGTCCACATATAATTATTTAATATAAAAACAAAACACAAAAAATGTCACCGAAGTTCTATCTTATAAAAAAAAAAAACTAAAAATGAAAAACAAAATAAAAGAAAAACTGACCCAGGCATCGCATATTTATATTCAAACAAACAGATGAAGGAAGCGACCTGTATCTTTCATCAACAGCTACACTCTCTCTTTCTTCACTCTTCACCGCAACTCACACTTCCGGCGAAACCTCCCCGGAAGCCATGGCCAGAGAATGAGTCTCCGCCGATTGCCATGTCGGTCTCCTGCTCCAACTGCTTCCCCGACGACGACCACTCCTTCCTCCTCTGCGGCGAGGACTCCTCCGGAATCATGGATTCCTCGCCGGAGTGTTCCTCCGACCTCGATTCCTCGCCGCCGTCGGAGGCGGAGTCCATCGCCGGATTCATGGAAGACGAGCGCAACTTCGTCCCCGGATTCGAATACCTCAATAGGTTCCAATCTCGCTCTCTCGACGCCTCTGCCAGAGAAGAATCCGTTGCATGGATTCTCAAGGTAACTAACTCTAATTCTAACTCTCCGACGCTAACACCTTTTTCAAATCGCACACGCTGTTGCATTCGTATTACGATTTTGCCACGCGCGTGGAATACCGAACCGGACGGTGCTAAAATGCACCACGCGTAACCGTCTTCATATAATGATTCGGTTCGATTCGGTTCGGTTCGACTTTTAGATCATTTTTTTTTTCGTTTTTGTTTTTTATGAAATCTGGTTTTGATTCGGTGTATGACGCAGGTGCAGGCTTATTACGCTTTTCAACCGGTCACGGCTTATCTTTCCGTTAACTACTTGGATCGGTTCTTGAATTCTCGACCGTTGCCGCCGGTGAGTTATATCAAATGGAGAAATGGAAACTAAATGATGAATTTGAGAGTTTTGATGATTGTTAACAGTGTCACACACGTGCGTACGTGGAATAAAAATAATTCTATGCAGTAATTAAATGATTTTTTTTTTAATTTGAAGGGAAAATGTCCACGGCGCATTGTCACAAGGAAAACATTTTTTTAAATGATTTCATTGATTTAAATGCTAATTAAATATGTATAGTTCGGACACTGTTCTATTTGTATACAGTACAGTACTTTTATTACCTTAGTTATGTTGTTGGTTACGTTATAACGTGCGTACGAATATTATACGTGCTTATTACTATTATTATGTATAATAAATTTTAATTCGCTTATGATCTTTTATAAATAATGCATCATGATGTCTTTATTGATTTTTAAGACTTTTTAGCATATACTGTGTTATTGATTAAAGTTTCGTGAATCTCACTCGCAGTTAATTTTGTAAATATTAATAAATTTCCACCAATGATTAAAATATCTTTTTTTTTAAAATGTATTATTAATATTTTTTTAATGATAGCTTGGGTCTTGTAAAAGTTTTTTTTAATGGGTTTGAATAAATGTTGATAAAATTGATTTGAAATGAAATTGATATAAATTTAATTTTTAAAGTCATGTGATTTATATTTGGATATTTTATATAATATTAATTAGAGTAAAATTCAATATAAACTTTAAATTGAATATAAAAATTATTCAAAATTACTTCTAATTTAAAATTAACTTTTAATTCTTTTTTAATATGAAATTAAATACATAAACAAATATCAAAAATCAATTATTAAATGAGAATCAATTTTTAACATTAAACCAAACACGCACTTACACTTTTTATGTACGTGCACTGCACTGAACGTGGTAATATGTGCCAAAAAGTTTGATTATTAGTGTACTCGTGATAATAAACTGATAATGATAGATGATGATTACCTTTTTTAACTTGATGCTTGATATGTATAAACATGTTTAATGTTTAACTTACAGAAAACGAATGGGTGGCCACTGCAACTTCTCTCTGTTGCGTGCTTGTCTTTAGCAGCAAAGATGGAGGAATCTCTAGTTCCATCTCTTTTGGACCTTCAGGTATATATATGTTCATTATAAGTCACATTCACAAATTCAGTGTAATAATTAATGCTAATATATAAAACCATATCAAGGGCATATTCTTGAAGTTACTTTTTAAAAAAATGTGGACATATTGATTATAATTTTAATATTGAATTCTATACGTGACAGTATACCTCATTCGTAATTTAACGTATACAGGTAGAAGGTGCTAAATACGTATTTGAACCCAAAACAATTAGAAGAATGGAGCTACTTGTTCTGGGCGTGTTGGATTGGAGGCTAAGATCGGTTACCCCATTTAGCTTCCTCGATTTCTTTGCGTGCAAGTTAGATTCAACTGGGACTTTTACCGGGTTCCTCATTTCACGTGCTACACAAATTATCTTATCTAATATACAAGGTATTGATTTTGTAGATACGTGTAAAAATGTCAAGTTTGAGTTGCATTAAAAAAAATATTGGAAAGTGATTAAGGTATGCATTTTCATATTTTCCCCAGAGGCTAGCTTTCTTGCGTATTGGCCATCATGCATTGCTGCAGCAGCCATTCTCCATGCAGCAAATGAAATTCCTAATTGGTCTCTCGTTAGGCCTGAGCATGCAGAGTCATGGTGTGAGGGGTTAAGAAAGGTATTAAGCATGTTTAAAGGGTTTGTTAATAGAATGTTTTTATAATTGAAAGTAAATATGGATTAGGTTGCTAAAACACATTTATCTGATTTTTGCAGGAGAAAATTATAGGGTGCTACCAATTAATGCAAGAACTTGTGATTGACAATAACCAGAGGAAACCCCCTAAGGTGTTACCACAGCTGCGAGTGACAATATCTCGGCCCATTATGAGGTCTAGTGTCTCATCCTTCTTAGCATCATCCTCTTCACCTTCATCATCCTCTTTGTCTTGTAGAAGGAGGAAATTAAATAACTCTTTGTGGGTAGACGATGACAAAGGAAACTCCCAATGAAGAGAAAAAGAACAATAATAGAGGAGGAAAAAAAGAAGAATAATGAAATAAGGTGGTGGACGGTGGTCCAAGTTGTCCAGAAACCGCAAAATTTTTAAGAGGGTTTTTTTGAGTATAAAATGGACTAGAGAGTCGAGGTGTACATTATAATATAGACTATATTTTATGAGAGTTGCGAGCTTTTATTATTTTGTTGGTGGGTGTTGCCATTCATCAATGGCATTGCAGATTCCCTAGGGAAGGGGATTTTGCAAAGTGTGTGTGGGTGTGCGTGAGAGAGAGGTGGGAAATTAGATACAAAGATGCATTTAATGGTTTGGTCGTGCAAGCGTGGAAGAAAGAAGTGTGTAGTTTGGAATTCAAAGATGCGCTTGTTATTGGTGAAAGAGAAGAGAATGGTGGTGGGACATTGCTTCAGAGCTTGGAAGAAGAAAAAAAGCATAGTCTCAGAGCAGATATCAATAGGGTATTGAAAGACTTTGAAGTTTGAGCTGTTTCTTCTTATTATAATGGGGTCTCTAAGTCAAGCTACTCATCTTGGCCAGCATGCCTCGCTTCTTCAGTTTACACGTTACTTTTGGTAGTGTGATGGGATACCACTAGAGTACAAAAAAAGAAATAGCAATAAGGTGAATCTTATCACATTTTGTGAACTTATGATGATACGTGTGAGACGCCTCTGGTGTGTGTCTCGCACGTGCCTACGTGTGATTTTTTATTTTTGTTTTTTATTTTTTTTATGTTTTAGCTATGGCGGGAAATGCTTTTTATTTCTTTATTTCTTTTTTGGCTTGAGCTTTGGCCTAACTATACAGGATCCATTGCCTGGTGTCCACGCGTGATGGAAACACGTGTCTATAGTTTTCATTTTTTGTTTTGGATTTTTTCATTTGTTTTCAAGAGAGGAGAACCCTCTTTTGTTTTCTTTTTAGTGCCTAATTGGCTTTGGGAGAAATTGGAGTAAAGGCCTTTGGGGCCTTTTCCTGAGTGCTTTGTATTGAATTCATTAATAATGACACTGTTAATTCTATAATTTCTTTTAGTAACATATTCTTTTCCCTCATTCTTACATTCTATATCTAGGTAACTTCTTGACACTTGAATGAATTATGTGGTTGAAGAAGAGTTTGACCAAACCTAAATTGTTCAGCTGACTTATGATCTAATGAATTAATCCACCCAATAACGTGACACATGCTTCACAATTAGATACCATGTAGATTTGCCATTTGTTCTTATTACTGAATGAAAAGAAAAGTTTTAAGTCCCTCTCTGGAATCTAGTGAGGCATAACTCTGAATTGGATGCACTACTTGGCCCCGCTAGCAATAAAAGAGGGTTTCAATCAGTGACTATGACTCCTCAATTAACCAGTGTCTGCTCGTGACCATCTCCAGGCTGTTCTGTTCTATCTTGGTATTATTATGTATGCATACATTCAACCAGCCACTAGCCCTCTGAAATTTCAGACAGTCCTTGTGGTTCATTCACTCAGACAGAGATCTTCATGTAAGGATCATTTATTTTAGGCACCTACACATCTCAAAATTTACATCACATACCTCTTGGCTAATAAACACTACTAATGAAATGGAAGATGGGTAGCAACTACCTAAATGAGTTAGCTTTTGAAACACATATTTAACAATGAAAGTAAACACAGATCTTTAAAAAGCTACTTTAGTGTAAATTTCTTCCCTACAAATGCTAAATTAAAAGGCCCGGGTCACAGAGAGGGGTTGTCATTTAGCCCCATATCCCCGACACAAGGTATATTATTTTTGCATGCAGTAACACTAGCACACACACCACCATGGCTTTATTCCCATGTCTTCGCAAAAAAAAAAGTAACCCATGCATGTTAGGCATTTGTCTCGCAATATCTTATCAACACTTTCCTTTGCATGATGACACCACCGTATGGCCTCTCATTGGATAAACATCCTATTCTCTGCTTCTCATCCATGCACTTGTGTCTAATTAAACCCCATGTTCATGATCAAACCATGCCACTGCATAGATGGACCATAGTGAAGAAAAATATGGCTACGTAGTGACAATCTAAGCTTAGTACCTATTTCTCGCATTGCTCTTGGATGCTTGCTATAATTGAATATGCCATGGATCAAGGACTAGTCATTGGACCACCCTATTGATTTATTGCGTACAACAACACTAGGAATTTTCTTTAACTTCCACCTGATTTTCTTTTTACCTTTTATGAAGCAGATTGGAATTCATACTTGAACTAAAATATCTGGGTCATCCTCATTGAGTAGAGGCATGGTCTGTTTCCTACATAGTACATACTATACTATTCTTGCTTTATGAATGGCTTCAGGATAGTGCCACCTATGTGGATCCCCCAATTAACCATTTTATATTCTACGTGTCAATTTATTAAGACGTGCAATTTATTAAAGATAATGGCAGTTTGTGTAGCCAATTAATGCAATGAATCAATAGGTCAACTTAGTGGGAGCCATAAAAATTTGTATTAAGTGCTAATTAATGAAATTAATTAATCAGATCAACGAACCATCTTCCCCACTGGTCAGGTTATTCAGATCAAAGTCATCAAACAATTGCATGACAGCTGGTAAATCGTGACAGAAATGGATCCGCTTATATCGATTTTTAAACATAATTAAAAGTCATGTTTTTCTAAAAAAAAAACATAAACTCATGTTAAAATTTTATACTAGTACCTATTTCTCTCTAGATAGATATATTAAATATGTATCCCGGCTATTTAATTTATCGTGAAAGAGATAGACGCAGGACTTTAATATAACCTATCATAGTACTAAATGAAAGAATCATATCTTTTCCCGTAATCAACACAATGATAAATCTACGGAGCCTCTGTGTGATAAAATCCTAACATTAATCAAAAGCCAGTTTCGTAATTATAGTATTAATGGGACATATAGTAGCTATGACAAATTAAAAGACAAGATTACAAAACTTTGATTATCTGATCAGGACATAAAGCTTGGTCCCTTCCTAATTCTTCTATCAATTAAAGCAATGCACGTGTAGAAGAGTATCGATTTCTTTTACCCAAATGTAAAGCTGATTAGTAAACCCCAACACTATGTTGATGTAGGACAAGAGTATGCACAGCTTGTGTCAAGAAAGGCTCTAATAACCAACAAAACTCGGTATTTCAGCTGATCAAAAAATAAAAAAATAAAACTTGGTATAATTGGTAATTAATTAAATTCTTTAAACATGTTAATTTACTAAATCCTAGTTATATTTAGGAAGAAACTTTTGTTAATAAAGGTTAATGTCTCAACTTCGATCTTTCCACCTCAAAAAGATTAATTTTTAATTGCCCTTTAGTGCAAGAAAAGGGTTTTGTATATTCGTATATTTATAGTACAATATGTAAAAGCTGATCTATATTTTTCTTTTCAAATCCATAGTGAATTACGATCACGATACACTTAAGGTAAAAAAAATTCATAAGTGTAGAAAACGACTACTAAAATAACATTCTTCTTTACTATTTTCTTGTGAGGTTATATGTGAAAGACATAATTAACGGGTTAGGGTCCCTTTGAGATATATGTGATAAGGAGGGAGCTGTCAGTCTGCCATACCCGGATATTGGGGCACGAGATGAGATGTGAATCCTTCTCAAAAGTTGGAGAACTATATGAGAATTTTGGATTTTGTCATCCCATTAGTTCCCACCAATATATAGTCCATCATGAGGGCCAAATAATATAGTGTACTATGGGAATTTGGGTTATTGATGATCACTTTTCATAGCTTATAATTTATCCATTATTATGGCATGCATGGAAAGGGATGACCAGAATAATTATGGTCACCAAATCTGAAAGTTAAACAGTAAACATTGTTTAAACCTATGAGATAGAGTGACATGTCCACCCCCATAACAAGTGATTACCTAAGCGAGAAATTATTACATAATTTTGGACCATTAAGTGTTTATGATTTCAACTAATCTTCACAACATATATTATCAGAATTTTTTATGACAAATGCTAATTAGTACTTTTACAACATTGTTTAAGGAATTAAAAAGAAAAAAAAACTTTTGTTGGTTGCACAAAATTATGTTGTCCATGATTATTTTTATATTTTTTTATGATTTTTACAATAAATATTTACTTCTTTTAATTCATTAACTAATATCCTAAAAACACTAGTTAGAAAGATCCATTTTTGATATATGAAAGAGAATTAGTAACACTTAATTTCGTGTAACATGAAAATTAATTAGAACCGGGACAATGTTGAATCATGTAATAATTTAATTATCCAACTAGACACCTAAATGCTTTTATCATATTTTTGTCTTAAATGTGTATGCTAAGCTATACAGGGCACTTTACATCTCTTGTTTCCTTATCTCACAATAAAGAAATAAGCTCCCTCACGCAGTTCCTTTACATGTAAACAGAATGAGCTTTTTAAAGTGAGAGGAATGAGGAATCCTAAGTTTATAATCCAAAAGCCAAAAAAATCTTTCCCTCCCTCAATAAATGGTAGGCCTTGGAGGGGTTTGTACATGTAGGATGTAGTCTTTATCAACTTATTTTGTTAGGGAATTTTCCACTTTAGGTGGCCATATGAAAAGGATAGACTATAGAGGACTGCAATTGAATTATTATTTTTTAATTTATATTATTTGGTTGTAAAATTAGTAATATATGCTCGTGGGGTAACTGCAAAAAGGTCTATTAATATAGGACCCCTGAGGGATAAAAGGTTCAAAAGCTGGAATGATTCTGAGTTCTCAGATATGGTTTCTGAGATTTTGATGCTGAATACAAGACACAGCACTAAGCTCAAGTCCTTGAGGCACTCATTGTCCCCATTCTACAGCGATTTTTGATAAAAAGAATAAAAGACAGATAATGAAAAGAAAAGATAGGAAGAAAAGCAACAAAAAGGAAAGCCTATACAACAAAAATGATGGCGCCAGAACTCAGCATTAATATGCACATTAAACTCCTTGTAAATACGTATGTCTCTTCTCAATAATGAATATCATGCTCACAAGTCCCATCCATATGATCATTTTGATTCTGGCTAATAAATTATGTTGTACTATGATCATAAGCATGTACTTACGTATAATTATATATACTTATTGATCTAGTCCCTTTGCCATATATCATTCTAATTCTGATTAGAGAACAACAACTAAAGTATTTATGGAATTGCATCTAAGTTTTATTTTTTTTACAAAGGAAAAAACTTATAAATAATTCCTTAAGTGTTTTTAAATTGTTTTCTAATTAGGCATGAAGTTTCGTCTTAGTCATCAGTGTAATAAATGCTTGCATTCAGATTAGTAAAATAAAACTCCAATTATTAAAAAAAATAAAAATTCTGGAGAATAACACCAAAAGTATTTATAGAACTACATCTGTATATATTTTTTCATGATAATAATACTAGGCGTCTACCGTATATAGACAATGTTGCACAATATAATTGTGAGTTTAGATTCAAACTTGGAAGGTTCACCTATTAATTAATTTGTATTTACTAGCTTTAAATAAATGTTGCTTTTTGTCTTGTAATTGAATTTTCCCTCTTTGGATGCCATAAAAAGGTGGAGAAAGAGGTGTGATAGAGCTAGCTAGAATTTAGAGGAGGAGCGTCAAGCGTGGTGTCGTGGTGCTTTATTTTATGCTTTGTGTTAGTGCCTGCCATGGACCTCTCTGTAGTCACAGAGTGGAGACAAAAGAGTCACCTGCTTAATCATCAAGACTCTATAGAGAGCCACCATTTCTATCTATTATATCAACGTCCACCTCTTTACCACTTTTTCGACAACCAATTTCATTTGTCACTCCATTTAGTTACTTATTATATATATGTCATATATATTATACTACCTCTCTTATACTTATTATAAGAAACAGATGATGGTATTATAATAAGGACCAAAAGTAATTAATATATATTAAGAGTTCCATTTCTATATACTGATAGATGGTGTAAAATTTACGTTACTAATCAATCAAAAATTATAATTATATGATTTTAAAGTTAATTATTATACAAGTTAATAAACTTATAGTTTATAATTAAATGACATTATATATAAAGCTTTTTTACCCAATGATTAATAAACTTTCCTTTCTTTTCCCCGTCCATATCAAGAAGTACCGAACAAAAAACTTTATGTGAAAGCAGCATGACATGTCTGAAATTCATTAGTTGGTTTATAAAATGAAAAAGAAAAAGAAAATGGAAGGGTAAGAGTTGTTTGGCGTGGCATCAAAACATGATCAAATTCGGAGTGTGGGTTTTATAATAATGATAACATTTAATATCATTTTTATGGTGTGGAACAAAGTGGTAAGTTTTGGTGGCGCTCTTGCATAGTTGCATGTATAGTGTAACGCAATGAAAACCTTAGAAAAGATGGAATAGACAAGAGAAAGAGGAGAGGCTGGTTAGCAGAGTTGAGAAAGTACAACGAAAATGATCATAGATAGATAGATATAGAAGGTCTAATTTTTATATGGTGAATGGAAAGGTAGATATGGGTTCATCACTCAGTTTTCGATCCTTTCTTCTGGTCATTAACAATCATAGTACGTGCATGTTTATATATACCATTCCTTTACTTTGTTAAAAGCGTAAAGATGATGTGTAAAATGCCTTGTCTATATTTCCTTTAATTTTCTTCCTCACACTATCTTTATGATCACTACACTGCTCAAGTGAATGAAATTTAGACAGAAAGAGATGTGACCACCATGCATATTGCATTCTAAAATATTTACCCCACGGAGAGCCCATGCACCTTCCCATCAACTGAAGAGAGAGAGAGTCTAAGTCTAATATGTGTTTTAAATCCATGATTTTTATTTTTATTCCAATCTATTTATTTAATATAGGCATAGTTTTTTTTAAAAAAAATTTAATCTAACCTGGAATCTTAATAAAATTTAATTAAATTCATAATAAGACATTTTAAATAGATAATATATGTGAATTAGCAAAATTAAATCTTTAATTAAGGTTACATATATATATATATATATATATATATATATATATATATATATAATCTTAAAACATTATAATGAAAATTTAATGTAACAACAATAATAGTAATTGAAATAGACCAGTTTGTTAAGTTTAATTTTTCTTAAATGACTTAAAATTTGATTTTGTTTAACTAGTTAGACATTTTTTTTAAATCCTTTGATTTAACTTATTTAATAAACATCCTCGAGCTTACTTGGATTTATTAATGTAAGTTCATAATAAATAATTATTTACCAAACAATATGGACTTATCTTCAAAGTTGATCATTTTTGTTTTATAAAAGACATGCATATACATCACAAAAGGAAAAGAAATCCTAATTATGTTAGCATCTCTTTCAAAGTTGATAATTCAAAGCTATAACCATAATCAAAACTACTCTTAAAAAAAATTGATTGATTACTAAATTAGTTATTTACAAGGTCATCAAACTAAAAATGTTAAATTTAATTCAGGTTTTTAAAATGAGACTTAATTAGTATGATGGAAGTTTAGTCTATATGGGCTTTAATCTGCTCGACAAATGGTCAAATTGAACTAGAAAATACACAAATTTAATTCATTTTAAAAATACAAAATTTGAGTTATTGTGTTATTGAATTATTATGTGTGGATTTGTGTTATCAATTTTAATACTTCAAATATTATTTTGAATTTTAGAATATGAATAAATGTTTCTTAATCAAATAATATTAGTTATATACTTATATATAATAAACACATATATAATTAATTTTTAAATATATATCGGGTCAATTGCTAGTCCACCGTTTGGACCAGTACCTCAATCAAGTGAATGATCGGACCGGGATTCATAACTTTGGATTGGAGTTTAGTGGATCAATCAACATAATTCATTTTTTCACCTTTAAAAGGTGGCTATGTAATTTTAGAGGGGAGCAACTCGTAGGGTCCTGGAAACCATAAGGCCAATGAGGCCTTTGCCTTAGGCCCCCAAGAGTTTCATTTTTTTTTTTTACATTTTTAATATTTTTTTTGTCAATTTAAATTATTAAGTGGTAAATTTTGTTAAGATATAATTTATCATTTGTAATCATTTTTTCATTAATAAGACTACATAATCTTAAGTTATGAATGTAATGGTCATCGTAAATCATTTATCTAAAATATCACCTTCACCAATAGAGCCAAAATTTCGTGAAAAACGTAAAATTCATAGAAAATTTCATTTTGATGAAAATACTAGTAATGAGATCACACATTCACCTGAAGAATCTTTTCGTATTGAGTATTTTTTATACATATTAGATCAATCAATTAATTCTATTGAGACATGATTTGAACAATTTTTATAATATGAGACTATTTTTGGTTTTTTATTTGATTCCAAAAAAATTAAAGCTTTAGATGAGGATGAATTGAAAAAATATTGTATTAATCTTGAAAAGTTTTTAAGGTTTAATGAATACTCTGATATTGATATTGATGGTCTTGATTTATTTTCAGAATTGAAAGTACTAAGAGAAGTGTTAAGAGAAGAAATTAGCACACTAATAGAAGTATTGAGTTATATTAAAACTTTAGATTCTTTTTCAAATGTTTATATTGCATATAGAATTTTATTGACAATCCCTGTAACAATTGCTACTGCTGAAAGAAGTTTTTCAAAATTAAAATTGCTTAAATCATATCTAAAATCAACAATGTTACAAGATAAATTGAATGAATTAGCTATTTTATCTATTGAAAGTGAAGTGCTAGAATTGTCTGATTATAAAACTCTGATAAATAGTTTTGCAGCTAAAAAAGCTAGAAAATTAATATAAAAATTGATATTTTATATAATATACTAAATTTCTTTAAAATTCTTGTAAAAAAAAATTCCTTTTAATATTTTTGTCTTAGACTTCAAAATGTCTATATACGGCCTGACAACTCGTATACTCAAGATTAAAAATGGCACCAATCTCAAATATGAAAGAATACGAAGACTACTTCTATTTTGTCATGTGTACATAGGGAAAGTGATTATTTAAGCCGGAGAATCAAATAGGAATTCAATCCTCTACATATCTTACGAGTTCATACTTTTAATACATCTTTATAATGTGGGATTATGCAAGATATCTAATTGATCACTTGTGATGAGTTCACCAATCCCCACTTAATTTGCATAGTCAAACCTAAAAGGTGAAAAGGAAGTTATGTTTAAATACGAAACTTATAACATACCACTTAGTCAAAAGCTTTTGTTTTCTTAAATCTTCGATTTTTGCACACTGTTCCATTGGATTTTGTAACTTCGGAAAGTTGTATAAAATTAAAGGTGCTAGCTAGTGCCTATCTTCATTGGGTTTCTTATGAATTTTGATTAGTTAATTTAGTATTAGTTATATTAATTAATAGAATCACATCTGGTCATGCTCAACTGCAACCTAGCCTCCCTTTCCCGTTTCTTTTTGTTCAAGTGACAAAAAGATTAATCATGTAGCCTTCATTCGTTAGGCATTTTAACTTAGTAATTTTCATGCCATGGAAGCTAAATGCCTAAAGTTTTTTCTCCCCCTTTATTTAGTTTATAAGGTGCACAGGCTTGGTATTTCTATTTGAGTGCAAGGAATCCACCATGATAGCGCAATACAAGAAAGATAGACTAACAAAGTGAAATGTTTCACAAAAAGAGGGGTTCATACTTAATTATTATTCAACTCTATTTTAACTAAAATTCTTTCCAATAAAAAAATGCATGTAGGAAACCAAAAAATTAACTCTATCCATAGATAGTTATGTTACTGGGAATAAGAAGTGTGAGATGCTAAACAATAAACAAAGTGAAATCATTCAACCATTGGGATTCTATCCAATATCGATTGAAATCATTCACCGCTAACTACTTTGTTGTTAAAAACCATTGGGATTTTTTTGTTGTAAGGAGTCGGGACTAATAAATATAGGCCAAGACATGCAAACAAACTCATGACATATGGATGTTAACAACGTGACAGCCAAAAAAAGAAGTTTGGGTTCATATTATGTTAAAATTTTCATACATCATAAATATTTATAGGATCATGCTTATGTGAATTAGGTTACCAAGAAATGATTAGAAACGCCAATGGTTCTTGCCTCCTCATATCATTATTCTTGAACAATTTAAACCCACTTGAATACTTTCATGTCATCTTCAATATTGTATTTGTAGGATATGATTTTTCCTCTCTCTTTCTCAAATTTGATGGGTATGGATGTGTAGATTAGACAAAAGTTACTACTATATGTCTCAAGACATATTTATAGCGAAAGTGAAGAGGGTATCTACTCTTTCATAAAGCGGCGCAATGATTCATTTATGTCTCTTGATAATAAAAAAATCATGTTAATTTAAACCACACTCACTTCAAGAACATAGAGTTGTAGTCGCAGAAGATCGAGCAGCGTCAACCATGACACTGCTGCTACTAGCGTTGCCCAAAGCTGATGCAATTGTCCACATACCTAAAAAATTAACATGAAAAGTCTTTGTGGCGGCAACTGCCACAACCAATTCTAATCCTTGCCCTAAAATAACGATGGCTACAACTGCCGCTATGTAAACTTTTACAATTTTAATCCTTGTCATAAAATAATGATAACTACAACTTAATACATATAGAATTGATTGTGGTGGTCATGATCACAATTAATTTCATATGTATTATGATTAACAAATATGTGGATGATCATTGTAGTGTCATTTGTTGTTGTAATTTGGTTTTCGATAAATTAATTTTTTTTATAATTAACTTTAGGGATACATTTGAATGAATGTTGATAAAATCGATTTTGAAGTGATATGATTTATATTTAAATGTTTTTATTATAAAATTAATTTATGAGAAATTCTGTACAAAATTTTAAATCTAGCCCAAAAGCTACTCGTTATGTGTTGGTATTTATTTGGAGACTATCTTTGGATCGGTTGCCAACATTGGACAACCTTTCAAGGAGAAACTTTAATTTGCAACCATTTACTATTCTCTGTCCATTTTGCCAATAGGTAGAGAAGAGTGCTACACATTCGATGTTCAGCTGCAACTTTTAATCAAAAGTGTGGAACAATTGTTATCGCTGGCCAGGTATTATAACGTCTCAACCTATGGTCTCTTTGGTGTCCCCGAAACAATATTGTCTTTAAGGAAGAAGAGGTGGACTTGGACCTTGTGTTAGAGCTCATCAAGTACAGATCATGGGCATGGCTAAACTCAAAACTTCAGTCATTTCGATTCTCATTTTACGAAATATGGTATGCCAACCGTTCGTTTTGTTTGAAAAAGATATGATTTTTTTTATATTGCCTGCATGAAAAAGTGCACATTATATGTTGGGGTAGGATGTGATTTCAGAGGGTGGGGGCTAAAGAATCATAACATGGTCTCTTGTGGGAGATATATTTTACGGGCGTGTAGGCATGTGTTAAGCACAAAGTAAAGAAATGTTCCCAGGTTCAAGATAGGGATGATCTCCAGGCAAAAGAAAAACAAACAAAAATTAATTGTCAATTATCATGCTTCCATTTCATAGAAAATAAAGTAAATACAAGAAATCAACCCTAGATTCATAGGTTAGAGTGACAACTGTAGCTAGCTGCAGGAACCTTCTCGGAAGGAAAAGACATAATTAGCCACAACAACCATAAACTCAACAACAATAATAAGACAAAGTCCCTAAGCCTAGAGGGCCTCATAGTAGTGCATTTGGGCCTAACAAAGGGATGACCCAAGTTCCTATCGATACTCACCCCTTCAAAGTTGACTTTGTCCTCAAAGTCGTAGGTTAGATCGACCTCAAAATCATGGCCCATGGGCTGGTTAAGCCTTCATCATGGTGCTTGATCACATTGGATGATTGGAAGGTACCGACCATTGACCATGAGAGATGTGTGGAACAACTTTTTAAATTTAAATTCTTATAAGTTTAAATTTAATTTAATCTAAAAAATTAATTCAAGAAGTAAGATTCTTATGTAATCTTTAAAGGACATCAAACTTGGGTTAATATGATAGGTGATCTTTAAAATTAATTTTAGATATATTCTGATATTATTTTAGAATCTTAAATGAAGGGATGAAACACTTTAATTTGATTTTATATTTAATCCATGACATGAAAGAAACTCGTGTCTATGTTGGTTGGCATTTGTAAATCCCAAGTACCAAAACGACCCACTTCACCATTCTCATGGGCATGTGTCTCTTGAGTTGAGTTTGGGTTCTCAATTAGTTAAAAAGAGGAGAACTCTAATGGAAAGGCTGGTGGTGCTGATGGTGGTTCACCAACAAACTTGCCAAGTAATGACACCAAGAGAAGATAAAGTGAATCTTAGGAGAGGGAGGTAGCTCAAGTTGATAATGTAAGAATTAATGTCTCATGTGAGAGACATGTGACTTATGTAGGGACTAATAAGTAAATAATTAACGATTAAGGGCTAAATTGTAATTGGACTTAATAGGAGAAGTTTCTAAAACTAACTGCTACTTGATGGGAGTAGTGGTTATAAAAGGGGGTTAATACCCACTAACGTGAAATAAGGTCCCCTTCCTGACTAGAAAAGTGTTCTCTCTCACCGATAGCCATCACGAACGGAGAGAGGCAGAAAAGAAAGGCCAAAGGAAGTGAAATCTTATTTCTCTCCTCTTTCAAGGAAATCAAAGTGCACTGGAGAGAAGTTCCTATGGAGAAAGGTATAAGTCTTCCTATGGAGAAAGGTACACATCATTATCTATTGTTGTTTATTGATTGTTTGTGAGAACCATAGATTTCAAGATCCTGTTGTTTTCTATCCTTGATAGTCTAGGAAACCCCTTAATAATTTTTACATGTGGTATCAGAGCATGTATTATGAAATTTATGATTCTCCAAGAATGATTTAATTTCTCTCAATTATACATGAACCCTAATTATGAAATTTAGGGATAATTTAATTTCTTTCAATTATGTATGAACCCTAATTATGAAATTTAGGGATAATTCAATTTCTCTCAATTATGTATAAATCCTAATTATGAAATTTAGGAATTTTATTTTTCGCTGCATGTATTGTTTTATTGGCAATATTTTTATTATTGTTGAATACCAATTTTATGGAGAAAGATTATTTGAAAACTTATGATTATGGGAGAGAAAGCTGCACGACATGTATATATTAAATCTGGAGAAAGTTTTTACTTCTAATGGTGAAAGAAAGGAAGCGTGCCTAAACGTAAAGATTCAATTTCAATTTTGAAAAGCTGCGTAGGTACGTTTGTTGCAGGAAGAATATGAAATTTTGGAAATTGCTATCTGCAACCTTATGTTTGCTATTTCCAATCCCACTTGATCTTTATTTTTCCAAAAAATTATTGTTGAACGTGATTAAAGGATTGAAAATTTATGTTATGTAATTAAATTAATGTGAATGTTTTGCAATTATTCGTAGCAGTAAATATATGTATATGCTACATATTTGCTTGAACGTGTTAGAATGTAAAAAACACAAATAAATGCAAATATTATTTTATGGTCTGGAATGAAATTAAAGAATGGCTATGAATTGTTAATAGCAATAAGTATGTGCAGACCATACATATTTGGTTGGAATTAAATGTATGTTGAATTTGTTAGTCACCAAAGTGGCCAAATTTGTAAGGTTATTTAATTCCAAAATTAATGATTATTTTGATTACTCATAGAATAATGAATGCTAAATTATATGGTTATTGGTTTATGGGTAATTGAAATTCATTGTTATAAGGCATTTATGGATCGCCTAAAGGTTGATTAGTTGTTCTTATAATTAATGAATATAATTGTAGGCGATTTGTGTGTATCATTAGTTTTATTTATATGCCCAAAGGAAATAGATACTACTAATTGGTGCATATTTAATTGCCAAATAATGTTAAAATTTTATTAGCATCATTATGTTTGTATGTTGTGTGTTGATGTATCACCCAAAGGTGAACATCAATATACATTGACTGTTATCTGAATAAATCATATGTATGACATGTATTTTATGTCTCAAAACACTTATGTGAATTTTATTATGTAATACATGTTTTAAATTCATTGGATTCTTATGTATCATCTGAGCCAATTTTAATGGACTTAACTTCTCTGACTGAAATGAGCAAGTCCAATTTCACCTCGGTGTTTTGGATCATGATCTTGCTATGTTGGAAGAGAAGTTTGTTACTATTATTGATGTTAGTAGTAATGAAGAGAAAGTTCATTATAAAACTTGGGAAAGATCTAACAGACTCAGCCTAATGTTGATGAGAATGACTGTTGCAGACAGTATTAAGACAACTCTCCCTAAAATCGAAAGTGTTAAAAAGTTTATGTGATTAGTGGGAGAGCGCTCTCAAACAGCTGATAAGTCTGTTGTTGGAACATTAATGAGTACATTGACCACCATGAAGTTTGATGGTTCACGTATTATGTATGAACATGTCATTGAGATGACAAACATTGAAGCAAGACTTAAGACCTTGGGAATATAATGGCTGTGAATGAGAACTTTCTTGTTCAATTTATTCTAAACTCATTATCATCTGAGTTTGGCTTGTTCTAAATGAACTATAATACCATGAAAGATAAATGGAATGTGCATGAATTGCACAGTATGTTAGTTCAGGAAGAAACGAGGCTTAAGAATCAAGGAAGTCACTTAGTCCATTATGTTAGCCACCAAGGAAATCAAGGAGCTTGAAAAGAAATTTATAAAGAAGCATGATAAAGGCAAATGGTCATTAAAAAATAATGACGACTCTTTGCAAATCCAGAAGAAGGGTATCAAAGGACAATAATTGTCAATTTTGTGAAATTGAGACATTTCCAAAAGAATTGCCTAAAGTGTAAGTCTTGGTTCGAAAAGAATGGTGAGTTTAATGCTCATGTATGTTTTGAATCAAACGTAACTGAAGTTTCCCATGATACATGATGGATTAATTCTGGATGTATGACTCGTGTTTCTAACATTATGCAGAGATTCCTTACCATCCAAACCATAAGCCCAAATGAGAAGTTCGGTTTTCATGGGAAATGGAGTGAAAGCTCCAGTGGAAACAGTTGAGACTTATTGTTTAAAACTCGACACTGGACATCGTTAAGATTTATTGGAAACTCCTTATATACCTAGTTTATCTAGGAATTTAGTTTCATTATCTAAACTTGATGTTACTGCATACTCTTTTAATTTTGGTAATGGATGTTTCAATTTATTTAAGCATAATCATCTCATTGGTACTGGTATCCTTTATAATGATTTATATAAATTGAAATTAGACAGTTTGTATGCTGAAACTGTTTTGACTCTGCATCATAATGTTGACACTAAACATAGTTTAGTGAATGAACGATCTGCTTTCTTGTGGCATAAACGTTTAGGTCGCATTTCTAGAGAAAGGATGGAAAAATTAATAAAGAATGAAATTCTTCCTTATCTAGATTTTATGGATCTAAATATTTGTGTGGGTTGTATTAAGGGAAAACAAGCAAAACATATAAAGAAAAGAGCTACAAGAAGCACTCAGCTTCTTGAAATTGTGCATACTGATATTTGTAGACCTTTTGATGTTAGTTCTTTCAGAAAGGAATGATACTTTATTACTATTATTGATGATTATTCACGTTACGGTTATGTCTACTTATTGCCGAGATTTCTTAGGCAATGGATGCCTTAGAAATTTACTACAATGAAGTAAAAGGGCAATTAGACATAAATGTGAAAATTATTAGATATGATAGAGGTGATGAGTATTATGGAAGATATGATGAAACTGGACAACACCCAGGTCCATTTGCTAAGCTTGTTTAGAAACGTGCATTTGTGTACAATACACAATTCCCGGCACACCACAACAAAATGGTGTATCAGAAAGGCGTAATAGAACTTTAATGGATATGGTTAGGAGTATGTTAATCAATTAGACTTTACCCTTATCTTTGTGGATGTATGCCTTGAAAACTGCCATGTATTTGTTGAACAGGGTTCCTGGTAAGGCAGTTCCAAAGACACCTTTTGAACTGTGGACAAATAGGATACCTAGTATAAGACACCTGCATGTTTGGGGTTGCCAGGCAGAAATAAGGATTTATAATCCGCAAGAAAGAAAATTGGATGCAAGAACAATCAGTGGATATTTCATTGGTTATCCAGAAAAGTTAAAAGGGTATATGTTTTATTGTTCTGATCATAGTATGAGAATTGTCAAAACTGGAAATGCAAGGTTCATTGGAAATGATGAAATCAGTGGGAGTACAGTTCCACGAGAAATGGAAATTAAAGAAGTTAGAGTGTAAGTCCTTTTAGCTTATGCCTCTAACAATAAGGTGATTGCTCCTTCAGTTATTGCTACAAAATTAATGAAGAAGAGCAACACAATAATGAACCCATGATGCATAATGAACCTATTATGGAGGAACCACAAGAAGTAGCATTAAGAAGGTCTCAAAGAGAAAAGGAGACCAGCTATTTCGAATGATTATGTGGTATACCTACATGAAACAGAAACAAACTTAAGCATTAATGATAATGATCCAGTTTTGTTTTCACAAGTTATAAGTTGTGATAGTTCTGAGAAGTGGTTAAATGCCATGAAAGAAGAGATAGATTCCATGGAACATAATGGTGTTTGGGACCTTGTAGAATTACGAAAGGGTTGTAAGAGAGTTGGTTGTAAGTGGGTCTTCAAGACTAAACGTGACTCTCATGGCAACCTTGAACGTTATAAGGGTAGGCTTGTTGCTAAGGGATTTACTCAGAAAGATGACATTGATTATAAAGAGACGTTTTCAACCGTCTCACGAAAGGATTCTTTCAGGATTATTATGGCATTAGTAGCCCATTATGACTTGGAGCTATATCAGATGGATGTGAAAACTGCCTTTCTGAATGGAGATTTAGAGGAGAATGTTTGTATGGACCAACCAATGGGGTTCTCAGTTGAAGGAAATGAACATATGGTATGCATACTAAAGAAATCAATATACAGTCTTAAAACAAGTTTCCCGCCAATGGTATTTGAGGTTTAATGATACCATTATTTCCTTTAGATTTAAGGAAAATACTGTTTATCAGTGTATGTATCTGAAGGTCAGTGGGAGTAAGGTTATTTTCTAATTCTGTATATTGATGATATCTTGCTTGCAGCAAACGATCTTGGTCTTCTTCATGAGACTAAGAAATTTCTCTCTAGAAACTTTGAAGTGAAAGATATGGGTGAGGTAAGTTATGTGATAGGGATAGAAATATTTCATAATAGATCACAAGGATTGTTAGGCTTATCTCAGAAAGTATATATATCGATAAAGTGCTAGAGAGATTCAAGATGAAAAGGTGTTTAACATCGCCTATTCTAATTTAGAAATGAGACAGAGTTAGTCTCGCACAATGTCCTAGAAATGATATGGAACGAAAACAAATGAAAGTAATTTTGTATGCATCAGTTGTTGTTGCATATGAAAGCTGAATTTGTAGTATGTTTTGAGGCTACAATTCAGGCTAATTGGCTGCGGAACTTTATTTCAGGGCTTGGAATTGTCGACAGTATTGTTAGGCCGCTGAAAATGTATTGTGATAACTCCGCAACAATATTTTTTTGTAAGAACGACAAGTACTCTAAGGGTGCTAAGCATATGAAATTGAGGTACTTTGTCGTGAAGGAAGAAGTTCAGAAACAAAGAGTGTCAATAGAACATATTAGCACAAACTTTATGATAGTTGACCCTTTGAATAAGGGATTATTGCCCAAGACATTATAGAACATGTTGAAAGTATGGGCATTATTGTTATTGATGATCATTAAGTGTAATTTACCTTATGTAATTTTGCTGACACTCTGAGCTCAATTATGATATGTTTCTGATTACCTGTTCTCTATGTTTGCATGCATGTTTGTGTTAGAGTAATGTTAACAGGTTTTGTCTTGAATGAAGACATTATGTTGGACCAATTATGTATTCCTAACTAATGGTCATATTAAGGAGAAAACTAATTTGTAGTACATGGAAAAGACTATGTCGATTAGATGATGTACAACAGCCATGACTCGAATTGGTTCCTATTCTTAATCATGAAATTATGATGTACCTAATGTATAGAACAATTTAGTCAATTTTAATGCACATTATGTTAGTTAATCTATTTATTTATTTAGTCCATAATGTTTATTAATGTCACATGAGCCAAGTGGGAGAATGTAAGAATTAATGTCTCATATGAGAGACATGTGACTTATGTAGGGACTAATAAGTAAATAATTAATTATTAAGGGCTAAATTGTAATTGGGCTTAATAGGAGAAGTTTCTAGAGCTAACTGCTACTTGATGGAAGTAGTGGTTATAAAAGAGGGTTAATACCCACTAACGTGAAATAAGGTCCCCTTCCTGACTAGAAAAGTGTTCTCTCTCACCCATAGCCATCACGAACGGAGAGAGGCAGAAAAGAAAGGCCAAAGGAAGTGAAATCTTATTTTTTTCCTCTTTCAAGGAAATCAAAGTGCACTGGAGAGAAGTTCCTATGGAGAAAGGTATAAGTCTTCCTATGAAGAAAGGTACACATCATTATCTATTGTTGTTTATTGATTGTTTGTGAGAACCATAGATTTCAAGATCCTGTTGTTTTCTATCCCTGATAGTCTAGGAAACCCCTTAAGAATTTTTACAGATAAGCCACTTGGCCAATCTTCCTCAAGATCTTGAAAGGCCCATGGTAGCGACGATGCTTATTTGCCTAAGCCACCATGCTCTGCCAAGTTCTTCGGAGTGTTTCCCTGAGTTGCCTACTAATCACTGTGGAAGTCCCAAGAAGATAATCAACCACTGAAGGCGATTCTCGGACATACAACGCCTTGAATGGTGGCATCCCTATGGCACTGTGGAAGGACAAGTTATACCAGTACTCCGCGAGTTGGAGACAAGAATACCAAGACCTGGGATCTTTGATGGCATGCACTTGTTGTGCTGACAGGTTTTACATTGGGACACAAAGGTTTTGATATCTGTTGAAATGCCAGGCCAAAAGAAAGAAGTTGATGATCTTGCAAGGGTAGGCTTCACTCTTGAATGACCAACACGAGTAGTGGTATGGAATTCTGTAATTAATTTGGTTCGGAGATCTTGAACATCAGGGACAAATAGTCTATACTCTATGCTTGAAGAAGACTAATCCCTTGGACATTCGGTAAAGGGTTTTTATATTTGCATATGTTTGACATTTTTTAGACAACTCTTTGCAAGTCTCTTGTTCGATTGATATAACTCTTGCATGGTGGTAAATATGTCTGGAACTGGAGAAGAGATGACCATTAGCACATCTTCATATTCATCTTGGCATCTAGACAATGCGTCAGCCACATGATTTTCCTTTCTAGGCTTGTAGGTAATATCATAGGAGAACCCTTGAAACTTATAAGCCCACTATTGTTGCTCAGGGGTCTGGATAGCTTGTGTAAGCAAGTGGTGAATGCTTTGTTGGTCGGTGAAAATCTTGAAATGATGCTAGATCAGGTATTGTCTCCATTTTCTAATAACCTCTGTCATTGCATACGTCTCTTTGGCATACGTTGACGCTTGTTGCATTTTGTCACACAATTACATGCTGAAGAAGACTAATGGACGACCTTACTGTGTGAGGACTGCACCCACCGCCGTGGCCGAAGCATCCATTTTAATATGAAATGGTAGCTTGGAATTTGGGAGACTAAGGACAGTAGAATTTATCATGGACTCTTTTAACTGCAGGAATGTCTGGTTTGTATTTGAATTCCACCTAAAACTTGTTAGTGGACTTCAGCAAATCCGTGAGAGGTAACATGGAAATGAGCCGAGCCGCTTGTCAAGGGCCTATGGCTTGTCTAAGGCTCGGCTCGGCTTGATTTGTTTACAAGAGTTCATTTACATGTGGAAAGTCTTCAAAAAGAAAAAGACTTAAAGTTAAAAGGATAATGCAACCAGATTAATACTTTCAAAGAAAAAAAGTTTTGTAAAGACATTTTCAAACAATTTAAATATTTTTAATATCAGTATAAATCATCTCTAATCCATATATTTTTTAATATTATGTTCTTTTTTTTATTTTCTTTTGATATACTTTGTGTAAAATCTAACTTCCTTAGTGTAATTTTTTTCTCTGAGCTTCCGTTAGCCTTTTATTTTGAACGTTTGTTGTTGGCGATGTATGTGTGTTATTTATAAATATATGATGAATTGGGTGGTTTTTTATCGTCGAAGAAAAAGAGGTGCATAATTTTTAAAAAAAAACATACCGATTGACAATCTGTATGGTTCATACGGATTGCTGATTTGTATGGCCTTACAGATTGTTAATCTGTATGTTTCATATAGATTGTTGATCCGTAGGTTTTTTTTTAAGAAATAAAATTATAAATATATATTTTTAATTTGTTTTGTAGTGTAATTTTTTTAATAGTTTTAGCAATTTTATAAATATGAATTTTAATTTTTTTAAAAATAAAAATAAAAAAAACTCATACAGATTGATGATCTGTATGAGTCATATGGATTGTCAATCCGTATGACTCATACGGATCAACAATCCATATGATTTTTTTAAAAAAAATTATTATTTATTTTTAAAAATTAAAAAAAAAACTCATACGAATTGTTGATCGTCATGAAAAATATCAAATAACCAATGTAAATCCATATATATAAAATGTAAATCGTCGTGAAAATGTCAAATAACCAATGTATAAAGTATTTTTTGTAATAATGAACTTTTGTTTTTGGTGTTGTCTACTTGTGTTTTTGGATAAAAATTTTAAACATTAGAGAAACCTCTAACCAAGTCAAAATATCTTGTTTTCATATAAGCTTAATAAAACATGAAATTAAGAGTTATTTTAAAATAATTAATATAAAAAAAAGCCACAAGATCCACTATTGGAAATATTGACATATATACAACACTTATACCTTTATTTTGAGAACACAAGATCTTGTCTATTTTGAGAACACTAGCCCACCAAACAATGTCAAACTTTTACCTTTTGAAATACTGACGTATATGCAACACTTATTATAAATACATTGATAAAAAAGACATGTGATATAAAGATATAACTAAAAGAGCCATGAGAGGCCGAATAAACAAAGGAACAAACAATACAAATATATAAAGATTGTAGCAACCTGTTTGTCAAACCTTCAACTAGACATGGTTGTGAAGTTAACTTAAAAGGAGAACACACATAAATCTTCAAACAAGGTCTGCGCCAATAATCTAACTTTTATGTCTCTCCAAGTTTGAGAATACTGATCATAAGGAAAAATATATGTTCATCAGTTATAGAATAAAACAATTTGTGCAGTGTTAAAAAATAAGATGAAAATCTAAAGTCTAATGACTGGGCACTTCAAACACCACTAAGTAGAAAAGTGCTAAATGAAATGCTAGTAAGTAGAAAAGTGTCAAATTGAAATGGTTTGTTTTTCTTAATTAAAGAACAAAAGATGTATAAGAAATTCAATTTTTAGATCAAAAAATATTTTGAATTCTCAATTGAAACATATAGGGTGATTATTGGGCTTTGATTACTGGAGCACTTTAAATTGTTCTTAGATGTTAGAATTAAGGATATGACAAAAAAAGAAAGAAATCCAATAAATATATAGGAAATAAAACACAATAAATGCGAACATTTATATGACTTTGTTTGGATATGTAAGATCCTAAAATTTTGTGAAAATAACAAATTTTACTCTTTGAAATTTTAAAACTCAAACTAGTCTGAATAGACACGTTGATACAGTTTGCAAGAAAGATACTGTTAAGAGTATGACATGAAAGGGGAACATTATTTGTAGATATATTTGTGGTAATCTGACTATGACTAAATAGAAACATTTAAAAGGATGAGTAAAACTTTGTAAACTTGAAAAAAATTTAACTCAAAATAAAAATAATAACATGAGATAAAAAGAGGATATTTTAACCTTTTATAAGATAACCATTCACTCTAATTTCTGGAAATTGAGCTATTTTTGACAAGGCCTCCCCTGTTTCCTTCCCACATTGCTTCTCTAACTCAGGGCAGCCCCAAATCCTCAACATTTTCAGACTGCCAAGGCTTAGGCTCATTGGAAGACTCCTCAACTTGGAACAGAAACCAATAGCCAATTCATGAAGCAAGGGAAGGTTTCCAAGACATTCAGGCAAGGATTCTAGGTTTCTAAGGTAATATAGTGATAATGAATGCAGGACAGTCATATGTTGTAAAGCTTCATGCAAACTGTTTATCTCTCTGCATCTTTCAATCCTCAAATACATGAGAGAAGGACTAAATATCCATTGTGGGAAGTAAGCACCTTTATATCCTCCCACCCACAAACTCTGAAGTTGTTGGGTATCTGGGTGAAGCACTTCAAGAATTTCCTCAACATTTTCTTGTAATTCCCACTCTTCATCATATCTGTCCCATGACAATGTCAACTTATTCAGTTGCTTACTTGACATATTGGCATCACTGGCATCCTTTACACTTTTGACTTTCCCCAAATGTTTGATCTCAAGATCTCCTTTAAGCTTCAATGCTCCTAGTTCTACCAAAAGGAACCCTCTTTCCTTGCCAACAAAGTACTTGGTTAAACTCCTTAGGGAAGTTAACTTGGCAATCTGAGGAGGCAAGCTTGATAGTTTGTAGCAATCCTTCAAAGACAGTTGTTGTAGATATTTTAAGATTATCAAACTGTTTGGCAACATTTGGAGACTACGACAGTGGTCTAATTTCAGTATCTGCAAATTCCATAATTTACATAATGATTCTGGAAGAGTTTCAAACTCGCCCCCAGAAAGATTCAAGTACCTTAGATGTTTTAAATCACCAATTGAAGATGGCAATTCTTCCATTTCTCCTAAGTGAAGCATCCGCAAAGAATAACATTTCAATACATCAGGAGAAAGTGCACCACCACGCTGATGTGGCAATAAATAGGTCCTCAAAGATTTCACTTGATGCAACTGGATTGAATCGGGCCTCAGCCTATGATCTGAGAGATGGTGAATTCTTTCAGTCCAAGTAGATCCATCATTGCCTTCTGTGACACAACAAACATCTTCTGTAACAGATCGTGCAAGATCATGAACAAGATTATGCAACTTAAAACTTGTAACTTTGCCAAATTCATCTTTCTCAATATCTTGAAAAAATGATCTCCAATATAGTTCATTCCATAGATCCTCACCAACATCTTCAGCATCTAATCTTTCATTGGATAAAATAAATCCATTAGCCATCCAAAGTTCAATTAATTGCTGCTTCCATATTCGTTCATCTTTGGGAAATATTGCACAATAAGCAAAACATTGTCTGAGTCTTATTGGTAACTTAAAGTAACTTAATCTTAGGGAAGCCATTATGGAGTTATCTTCGAGTGATAACTCCAAAAGGTTTCTTCCCTTAACATTCATGAACCACTCATGTTTCTTTCTTGCAGAATGTAAAAGACTTCCTAGTGCTTTTGCAGCAAGAGGCAATCCACGACACTTCTTTACTATCTCCTTCCCCATGTTCTCAAGCTCTACCTCATTTGGTCCAAAGGCTTGGTGCTTAAACAATTCCCAACAATCATTGTCAGATAACAAAGATAATTCATGAGGAATTTTTATTGTTCCCATGATTTCTGCAACCTTTGATAGACGGGTAGTGACCAAGATGGAAGCGCCCTTTGCCCCACAAGCCAATAAAGATTTCAACTTCTGCCAATTCTCTTGCTTATCATCCCACACATCATCCAAAACAAGCAAATATCTTTTTCTTTGAAGCAGATCTTGAAGTCTTCTTTGTTGTGGCTCAAGATCCAAATCCTCACAAGCATGCCCAGATGCTGCTTTGATGATAGCTTTTATCATTCTCCTCAAGCTGAAATCTTCTGAAACACATACCCAAAATCTTAACTCAAAGTGACTGACTACCTTCTTATGATTGAAGACGAGTTGGGCAAGTGTTGTCTTTCCAAGTCCCCCTAGACCAACAATTGGATAGACAGATAAATCCTCCGATTGAGGAGCATCATCAACCAAAAAATTTACAATTTTATCCTTATCTTCTTCTCTTCCATAGATTTGTCGATCAGTTATGGATGATGTGGTTTTCCGCCACTCAATGACTCGACTTCTCTCAAGAACCATCTCAGTCAAATTAAACTTATTCCTTTCATCAGAAATTTCTTCTAACATCTCTCTTACCCTTTTCATTTTCTTAACAATTTTGTAATGGAAAACAACATGCTTGGGAAGAAAAGAGGATAAGTAAGAGCTTTGTACCTTGTTTGATGGACCACACTCGTCCAAGATGTCATCCAGGATGCGAGCTGCATCCTTTAGCTTTCCCAGCCAATATTTAATACCTATGTTTGAGAATTTTTTCTCCTCAGCATCTTCAAGCGTAGCCTTGATTGTAGTGAGCAAGCTGGCAATCCTTTTCATGTCTTCATCGAAACCAAAGAATAGTCCTAGCTCCTTTTGAATGAGCGAGTTCAATTTCTCAAGCACAATTTCAACAACAGCCTCAGCCATATTAACTTTACAAGATGAAAATGGAAGAGGGATTGTATGAAGTAACTAGGAAAGTTGTGTGGGCTTAACATGTGAAAAAGTTGCCTACTAATGGCAATATTGGAATAATTTGTAAGCAAGCAAAGGTGTCTCAACCAGTCAGGCAGGGATCACTTATGAAGCAATCTTAGAATAGTCTGTAGATGCGGAACCAGCTGCATGCACAAGGCAGCAGGGTTCTCATATGCATTGCATGCCTTTTAAATATCCAAGGGGTTTGGAGTACCATTATTATGTGAGAAGCTTCATGTTGGTGATGATGGTTTTGATTACCAGTCACCCAAATCAAAGAAAAATTGATCAATGTTCTTATATAAAATAAATTACAGAAAGAAAAAATCCCCATGTGCTCTCTCAAGTAAAATAAATTACAGATAAAAGAGGAGTGCTTTAACAATGAGCTTAGTAAATTGGTACGTATATATACTGTTTTGATCATTGTTTTACAATCACTTTTGGAATATATCAGCTGGCTTTCTGTTTATACGTATGTTCAAACTTCAAAATGTGGTTTTAAATTTTACCAAAATAAAAGATGCACTTTTAGATGCCTTGTTCTTTTTGTTGTTTAGTGATGTTTGTTGTAGAAAGTTCTCCTGTACCGATGGCTGCAGGAGAGCTTAAAATCAGTGTTAAAACGATCTGAGGATATGTATGTATTGGATCATCAAGGTGTATGTTCTTTTCAGAGCAGATCAGATCTACCTGGATGTTCTATTTATCAGATCAGAACAGATATATTAACCAAAACAGTTTTCTTTGTTTCTGTTGTTTTTCATTTACAAATATCTACCTGTATGTTCTTTTTTTAGCATCTCTACCTGTATGTTCTGTTCTTGTTTGTGTGTTTTTTTTATAAAAGACAATGTTATCTGATTTTTTGTTGAAAATATCTTTCTGTATTATTTGAGAGAAGTGTTCTTCTGAAAGTACGTGAGATTTTAGGTTCTGATTTATGATATTTTTATATAACGAATTTTAGTTTGTTTCTGAACTTTTTTTTTAATCCGTAGTAATATTTATTTTTTTGGATACGGATTCAGAAATAGGCATTAGCTGTGGGATACCTACTTTTTTTTTTCTTTCTCACCTTTTCCTTTTTCTTCTTATTGTTCTTTTCTTGATGGCAGCATTTTTTATTTTTGAACCATATTATTATTGGTAAATATATTATTATGATGAAAAGGGCCATATTTTTCCTCTCTGTTTCTGAGGTCATAGAAATAGATTTATTATCTGCCAAATAGATTTTCATTCCCTAACAACTTTTATTTGAGATTCGTAGCTGCTGCAAGCACAGTTCAGTTAGGTGGAAAATAAAGAGTAAATAATTGCATTGATGGAAGTTCTGATCAATTCATTCCTAGGCTTAAAACCTCTCAATCAATAGATCATAAATAAGGAAAATAATATATTTGATTTATTGGAACTTGGCTTAGTAGTTAGTACCTATCATGAGTTATATTGAGTAATGGGTTTGCCTTATTGTAGGTTGTGGATTTGTACTGTATTCCTTTTGTGATTTTATATTTTATGACATTTGTTTGTAATTATGCTTTGCTTTCTGTTTGAGGTTGCTGAGAATCTCTGTTGGTGTCAGGATTGCGCAAATCAGTCCTGCAGACCAAACCAGTAATTGAACATGTGTTTCTTACGCTAAGTGCTCAATTGATTAATTTTGTTGATCACCAGACATAATAGATTGATGAACTGTAGATTGTAGAGGCTGGACTCCACTGTCTCAAATTTGATAATTGTTACTAGTATTTTTGTTGGAGATCACACATTTCTGCTTTCACCTTTGTTACAGTAATTGCATGCAACCTAAAGTTAGTCACGAGAGTAAGGGGTATAAGTATATGTGTTGTGTCAATTATTTCTCAACAAAAAGTGCATAGAATCTCTTTTAGGCAAATTCTGTCTTTTTTCTGATATATTGATGTTGCCCTTGTGGTTGAGCCTATTTGTTTTTGGCATGATAACCTATTAACATTTCGAAAATCATAATTGTAGACTGGGTTACAGTTAAGCTCTTATATGATGTTATTTGAGACATCTTTTGATCACTTATCTCTAGATTCTGTGTTTGAAATTTTAATTACCTCATGTCAGTCTTATGATTATGATCAATGTGCCTATTAAACATGGCTGTATTGCAAGTTTGTTTTCCTTATTTAGAATACATTTTAAGCTTCATTTTTATTTTTTTGCTAAAAACCCATTGACACAGCAGTATATGATAAATAATGTCAAATTTTTAGGTATTGAATTGCTTGTTCATGAATAAGAGACTTCTTGGATTGGGAGGCATCACCAAGGAAGGATATTATATATTTGAGTTGGAATCTCAAGTTGCAATTTTCAAGTATATTCTACTTCACAGTTCACAATAAGGGTTTGTAAGAATTCCACTCCAAACAAAAATCACTCCTTAACCACACGACCCACTCAATTTTAATCCATGATGAACCATTTTTTTCTTCAAACCACATTTTATGTTCCATTTGAATCTGGCCTTTTATTCTATAGAGTATCCGAATTGGAAACCAAAAGCCATTTCTTGTGAGCCGAATGATTCTTCAAAATTACTTGGTCTAAGTTACAATTTTGATGCTATGCTCATGAGTGATTCTTCAAAATAATGATCACTGTCATAGAATTAAGAAATGTTTAGGCAGCAGTTCATCTTACCATCAACCCATTACTAAATAATGTGCAAATAATTCTTGGATAGAAGCTCAAGCATTAAGATAAGAAAGAACAACTTTTTATAATTGATGAATTTCATCTCTCATACTCGTGTCATAAGTTCCATGAGAAGGAACATATCGCTAATTATAAAAAAAAAAAAAAAAAACAAAGTTGAGGACAATAATCATCTTTTTAAATATAGGAACTAAGACCGATTTTGACAAAAAAAAATAGAGACCTAAAAACATGTTTTATCATATTGATAATTACTTGAATTATGTATCCGAAAACAATTACCAAAATTTTTAAATGTTGATTACTGTTCTCATTCAATTCTCAAAATTACCGTTTCAATGTCCTTCAATTTAATTGTCATCGAATAGGTAATCAGAAAAACATGTTTCCGGATTACTTACTCTGAAATTGATAGCACCAACGTCACCAAGGTAGCAGAAGATAACACAGCTTCACGTAATAACTGTCCACGAAGGGTTATCTCACGCCCAAAGCATTTGGAAGATTACGTGTAAATGCATACATGACCACTAGTTAGTTACTTGCTAGTTAGGAAGTTCGTTAGTTAGTTACAACGGCTTGAGGGTTGTTAGTTGCTATAGCAAAAGTTGTTATTAGTCGTAGCCATGATAAGCCAGTGTATAAAAGGGATATCACGTGCATGAATAAAGTCATAAAAAGAATTATCTCGAGTATTCTTAGTTTAGCACAGGAGGTACCTTGACCTCGAATCCAATGCATTTTCCATCTTTCCTTCCTCTCGCTCATAACATCTGGTCCGACCTGCTATCATGGTCGAACACGGAACCCGGCGCACCACCACCGACAAACTGGAAGAAGCCATCTCCGTCCTCTCCGAGAAGCATTCCGAGCTGGCCAACAAGGTTGACGCCATGTGTGAACGATTCTCTCACATGACCTCTGCACCTCCTCCACATTCATAGCCTCCTACTCCTCAGCGTCCTCCAGTCAAGCTTGATGTCCCTTGTTTCGACGACCACGATCCATTAGGATGGATCTTCAAAATTTCTCAATTTTTTAATTACCAGGGGACGTCGAAAGAAGACCGCACCACTGTCGCCTCCTTTTACCTCGACGGAGCCGCGCTCAGGTGGTTCCAATGGATGTTTAGGAACGGCTTCATCACGTCTTGGCCAACTCTACTCCAGGCAATTGAGACTCGCTTCGCTCCTTCATTCTATGATGACCCCCGCAGCGCATTATTCAAGTTGGTACAACGAAGTTCTGTCACGTAGTATTTGACGAAGTTTGAAAGATTAGCAAACCACATCGCCGGTCTCTCCCCTCCCGTACTACTGAGTTGTTTTATCTCCGGCCTTAACTGGAGATTCACCGAGAAGTACAGGGACTACAACCTACATCATTACCTCACGCGACAGCTCTTGCTCGACTCCAAGAAGACAAGCTCAACGATCGCCGGAAACACTCTCGATCTCCTTTTCCCCCTCCACAACCACAAGCCTTAGCACCTCCTAACCAAAACCAAACACCTCAACTTAAAACTCTGTTTATTCAGCGTACCCAGGAGGATATGGCCTACAGGTGCGAGAACGGCCTGTGTTACAACTGTGATGAAAAATGGAACTCATCTCATCGTTGTAAGGGCCGAGTCCTATTCTTCATTGTGGATTCCGATGACCCTTCTCCTTCTGAATTCATCTCACCGGAAAACCCAAACCCTCCAACTGTCAAACCTACTCCACCCTTTGACCCTACCCCACTGCAACCTCACATCAGTCTCCACGCCATGGCTGGCGTCCCTGCTACCGATACATTCCGCCTCTACGGAGTTGTCAATCATGCTCGTGTCACCATCTTGGTAGACAGTGGTAGTACTCACAACTTCGTACAACCACGAGTTGCGAAGTTCCTCAACCTACCAATAGAGGATACGATACCCCTTCGAGTGATGGTGGACAATAGTTCTGTTCTGGATTGCCGACAGCTCTATTCCGCCACTACCTTGTTCATTCAGGACCATCCTTTCACGGTGACACTACGCATCTTACTGTTAAGTTGTGCCGACGTCGTGTTAGAGGTAGAGTGGCTACGCACCTTGGGCCCAATCATTACTAATTACACCTCCTTTACCATGCAATTCACCCACCTGAGCCAGCCCATTACCCTTCGCGCTGATGTACAATCAAATACTGATCCAGCTTCAGCCCACCATGTAAAATGCATGATCCACACTCATTCAACATCAGGACTTTTCCATTTGTCTCTTTTACCCGTTACCCATCCCGAACCATCCATTGACCCGCATCACCCCATTTTCGCCATTAATGAGTTTCTGCTCAAGTTCAGCTCATTATTTCAACAACCCTCGACCCTACCCCCACCCCGCCAACATGACCACCACATCAACCTCATTCCCTCTACCAACCCCGTTAACGTCAGACCTTACAGATATCCTCATTTTCAGAAAACCAAAATTGAGAAACAGGTAATGGCACTGCTGGACTCCGGCATTATTCAACCAAGTCGTAGTCCCTTCTCTTCTCCGGTGTTGTTGGTGAAGAAGAAAGATGAGACGTGGCGGATGTGTGTTGATTATAGGGCACTTAACTCCATCACAGTGAGGGATCATTTTCTGCTTCTGACAATCGAAGAACTCCTTGATGAATTAGGTCGTGCTTCATGGTTCTCTAAGCTCGACCTACGACAAGGCTTCCATCAGATTTTAATGGCGTATAAGGACGTTCCAAAAGTAGCTTTTCAAACACATCATGGCCATTACGAGTATCGGGTCATGCCTTTCGGCCTCTGCAACACGCCGTAAACGTTCCAGGCAGCCATGAACGCCATCCTCAGCCCTTTCTTGCGAAAATTTGCAGCAGTTTTCTTTGATGATATACTCATACACAGTGAACCTCTTTCAGACCATCTTCACCACTTGGAGTGTGTTTTTAGTTCCTTATTGTAAGCCCAGTATTACCTCAAATGTTTTAAGTGTTTGTTTGGCCAGCGTCAAATCGATTACTATGGCCACGTCGTTTCCGGCAACGACGTACAACCTGACCCCTCTAAGATCCAGGCCATTAGTGACTGGCCTACTCCTCGATCTCCGAAGGACCTTCGAGCTTTTCTCGGCCTCACATGGTTTTATCGAAAATTTTTCAAGGGTTACACAGCAATTGCAGCACCTTTAACAAGGTTACTTTGTAAAGATGCTTTCCAGTGGGTGCCAAAATCCCAGGTTGCGTTTGACAAGCTGAAAGGTGCAATGACCTACGCCCCAATGCTTGCCCTTCCCAACTTCACCCTTCCTTTTACCCTAGAAACAAACGTTTCAGGCATCGCTATGGGCGTTGTCCTCTATCAATGAAGTCACCTCATCGCATTCTTTAGCAAACCTTTATGCCCTCGCCTGCAGCATGCATCTTCATACGTGCGAGAGCTACATGCAATCACCGCTGTCGTCCGCAAATGGAGTCAATATTTGCTCGGCCACAAGTTTACTATTTTTACAGATCACCGTAGTCTCGGCGACCTTATGTCTCAAATAATTCAAACTCCAGAGCAGCAGTTCTACCTAGCCAAACTTCTCGGCTTTGACTATGACATTCAGTATAAAGCAGGGACCTCGAATATAGTCGTTTTCGCGCATTGAAAACTCGCCCTTAGCACAGTGTCTCATTCTTTCGATTCCACAACACGAATTTATGGCCAAGATAAAGGAATCCTTGCTATCTAGTTCAGAGTTTTAGAAATAGCACAAGGCCATCCAATCTCGGCCTGATGATCACCCAAGCTTTAAGCTTACCAACAACCTCATATTTTTCAAAGGTGCAGTCTGAATTGATTTTCGGAATCCATTCATCCCGACATTGTTGCACGAATATCATGCCGCACCTCTCGGCGGCCATTTTGGGGTCAAGAAAACCTTGCACCGCCTTCGTTCAAACTTCCAGTGGAAAACTATGGCCACTGACGTCAAGTCATTCATTCATCAGTGCAACATATGTCAACAGTTCAAGCATGTTACGCGCAAATTAGCCAGTTTGCTTCAACCAATCCTGATACCTAATGGCGTTTGGGAGGACCTTTCCATGGATTTTGTCACGCATCTTCCAAGCTCTCACGGGTTCACTGTTGTCTTCGTAGTGGTGGATAGATTTTCTAAGGGAGTCCACCTCGGTGCATTGCCGACACACTTTACGACGTTCAAAGTGGCCAACTTGTTCCTTGACACCATATGCAAGCTCCATGGCTTTCCCCACAGTATCATTTCTGATCGAGACCCGATCTTCATTAGCTCCTTCTGGCGAGAGTTGTTTGGGATAAGTGGCACGACATTACGCATGAGCACTGCCTACCATCCACAATTTGATGGTCAAACAAAAGTTATGAATCGTACCATTGAACAATATCTCAAATCATTCGTGCATAACCAGCCCACGGAATGGTACAAGTTCTTAGCTTTGGCGGAGTGGGCATACAACACATCACAACATTCCGACACTAGTGTCACCCCTTATGAAGTGGTATACGGCAAACCTCCCCCTTCCATTCCCAGCTATCTCATGAGTTCCTCGTGCAACGATGCAGTTCAAACAATGATACTCACGAGAGAAGAGATTCACGCTACCCTCAAATGTAAACTTCTCAAAGCCCAAGACACCATGAAGCACTTCGCTGATAAGAAGCGACGGGATGTCCAATATGAGGTTGGGCAAATGGTTTATGTTAAACTCCGGCCCCACCGTCAACTTTCACTCCGTACTCATCAACCCAATAAGCTCACGAAGCGTTACTTCGGGCCATTTCGCATAGTGGAACGCATTGGTAGTGTTGCGTATCATTTACAGCTACCGGACGAGTCCAGAATCCACCCTGTATTTCATTGTTCACTATTACGTCCTCACCATGGTCCTTTCGAACTACAAACCTCCGTCCTTCCACCAGATGCACTTCATAATCATCCTATACTAGAGCCTTTAACCATTCTCGATTCACGAATGGATCTTTTGACTGAACCGCCTACTCACCTCGTACTCGTGCAATGGGTTGGTCTCGTCCCGAAAGATTCTACCTGGGAGAAATGGGACGACGTTTGTAGTACCCATCACCTTGAGGACAAGATGATTTTCCCAGGGCAGGATAATGATAGCATCAACGTCACCAAGGTAGCAGAAGATAACACAACTTCACGTAATAACCATCCACGAAGGGTTATCTCGCGCCCAAAGCATTTGGAAGATTACGTGTAAATGCATGCATGGCCACTAGTTAGTTACTTGCTAGTTAGGAAGTTCGTTAGTTAGTTACAACGGCTTAAGGGTTGTTAGTTGCTATCGCAAAAGTTGTTATTAGTCGTAGCCATGATAAGCCAGTGTATAAAAGGGATATCACGTGCATGAATAAAGTCAGGAAAATAATTATCTTGAGTATTCTTAGTTTAGCACAGGAGGTACTTGACCTTGAATCCAAGGCATTTTCCATCTTTCCTTCCTCTCGCTCATAACAGAAATCATGTATTTCAGAATAGGAATTTTGTAAGGGTAAAACTTTTTTATTTCTTCTGTATTTGTCACTATAGAGAGAAAAACGGAGGCAGAACAACAACGAAACATGACGAAGGAAGCCTAGAGGTATGGAACATGAAAGAAAGTTATAATAAGAGAAGGGTAGCATGGGGATATATTATAAAATTGGGGGATGCAGGAAGTAAAAGCCCGAAAACTATTGATTGTATGCAGTGCCAAATAAATTTTAGAAACGTAAAATATTCCACTCAATTAGTTTTTTTTTTATATAATCAACTCAATTAGTTTTGCAGTATATGAATTGTGAGTTCATTTTGGTAAAAAAAAAAATGAATTGTGAATTCACAAATCCATTTTATTACAGTGCACTATGTTCTTTTCTCGTTCCCTTGGTCCTTTTTCATCTTTATTATGAGGGTAATCTTACTTCAAAGAGTCCAATTTGCACTGACAAGAAATTAAAGAGTAATGTAAAAAATAAATAATTCTAAGCAGCCTTAAATATTTTTATAATAGAAAGGCAACATATTAACCCAAATTTAAAAAGATAAATTATTAAAATAAATCTTTAAAAAAATTAAAAATTAAAACAAATTTTAATAAAAAATAGAAGACCAAAAATATACTTTAGTCTAAAAATTACTAATATGGAAAATTTATATTTTATCAGAAATATTAAACTACATTAAACAATTAATTTTTTCTGTAACATATTAATCTTTACCTGCACGGGTAAATATTAATCTAGTTATGCTATGATTTCTAGAAGTAATAAATGAATTCACATTACCTTTTGTGTTTGGTAACATGTCATTCCTTTTTGGTAACTTGTCTCCCGCGAAAGCACTTACCGCGAACGCTCTTATCCTGCGCATCTGCGCCTTATCGTGCGCAGCCTCTTTTTCTCTCTGCGTGAAATCCATTTCCAGGAACAACTTGCACTTCCACTCTTAGAGCTTCAATGACCCACTTTCCCGATTTGTTGAATCCGTGAGTATGAAACTTGCAACTTCACTTTCACAGCAAATTGCACGCACACGAAGCTGAAAGCTGGTGCCTTTAATTGATTTTAGTTAATGGGGTGTTACCGCATGAGTTCAATTCTTAGAAGACAAGGACGATTTCGATGTGGTTGTAGCTTAATCCGTTTTTTTTTTTTTTTCATTTGAAGATCAAAACTTTATGACAAAAGCTTACGAGGGGTTCATTCCATTCCCTTTTTGTTTTGCTTTTTTGAAAGTTCACTTGTCAAGTTCCATTAGTTATTGTGGTGCAACATTTTGAAAGAAAAAAAAAAAAAAAACTCTTTGTGATGATTTCATTGTTTGCAATGTTGATGCATTTATTTGCTGGGAAGATGTTGAACTCGAGTGCCACGTGCTTGCGTAAACGCCTGAACGAATGAGGATATGAATTTATTTTGGTGAGCTGCTTGGACATGGTGTTCTGGTGAAGAAAATCTAACAGACAAGTTCTCAGCGCGCTTGCCAGGCTGCCACCTGGGGTTGCATATTGAAGCCTTTAAGTAAAGTAATTTTAGTGTGAAGAATATAGAAGCTTTGTTTTTATTTGATTTTGATTATAAAAGAGAGAAAAAGGATGTGCACTTCTTTACACTGTTATTCATCTGCACCAAGGGGGCTCTATCTCAGTTTATCGAGTAATGTGCATGATTTGTAAAAAAAATTATACAGACTTTCATTCATATGGATAAAAAAATTGTCATTATGTAAGTTTAAAATTATCATTATGTAAGTTTATTGACTTTGGCATTCATCATTCTAAAAGTTATATCAAAATTAATTTTTAATTAGTTAACAATATAAAATTTTTTATATTGAAAGTGTATATCCATGAAACTTATTATAAAAATATTTATATGTTAAAAGATAGTTATATTTACAGTCTTTATTTTTAAAAATTACTCCAAGTAACTTTTCAAGATAATATTTTAACACATAGCAACCACCTAAAAAATTTAAAAATTATTTTTCATGAGAAAAAACTGAAACAAAAGCTTCAAAAGTAATATTTGAACCTTAATTTTCTTTTTTTAATAATTTAACATGGTAATATTTTCCTGTCCAAAAACTAGTACCCTGGATCTGAAAAGTGTTTCTGATTGCATGATAATCACTCGTTCATTCGTCAATCAGCAGAGAAGGGACAGTGACTTTTTCGATTGTTTATTCATATACATGTTTTCCTACTTCGGTTTTGATACTGGTATTGTTCACTAAGAGAAAATAATTCTACTTCTCACATTTTAGGTGCTAGAACAAGAGCAATGTTGGCAAGAAGTGTTTATGCATTTAGTGAACTTTGATGATTGCATATAAACAGAAAATCTGCTTTTGACTAGTTTCCCTGTGAATGTTCTTGGAGAGTAGTAAATTAATCTCTTGTAGAATGAGTCTCCCTATGATCTTCAACGTCTTTCTTGAAAAAACAAAAGTCAAATATCATATGCTAGTCAATCAACATGCAATGTTCATCTTTTCAAGCATTCTGTTTAGAAAATGAATGTTGATCATAAGTCAAGGGTTCTGTTCATAACTTATTGTTTCTTCCAAATCATAACATTCAGATGCTTAAACTTCAATTTAGTGCCGTCAAAGAAGGCAGGCAATGGAGACAGAGAATTCGATCACTGTACTTATCATGAGCAATCCTAAATTGAATTTGAAAGACCTGCGTTTAATTCACTGATAACACCCTCATTGATTATCACACCCACATTAAGGACATTCTCATTTCATAATTCTGCGGCCAATATTGGTACATCTAAAGGAATTTGTTCATTAATGTTTGTGGCCAACATTCTTTTCCTTCCTAGAAGAAATCCTGTAACATTAATAAGAATATAACAATTGTTTACTGATGAGTCACAATATAGGTCCCATTTGCATGTGCCTTTATTTTATATGGACCTTTTCTTTTGCCTTTCAGAGTAATTGAGAATTTATTGCAGATTTGATTTGTGGTCCTTAGTCGACAGGATGTTATAATTACTTAATTTTCCTTAATGATTGCAAAAAAAAAAAAAAAATCTCATGATAGGTTTACCTGGTTGTCTATTTTTGGTCTCAATCAGAATAGATAGACTGTCTGATATGGATCTAATCATGACACATGAGGTTATATACAATTCTTTGGATGGTTGAAATGATGGAAGTTGTAGAAGTGTTAATTATTAGAAATGATGCCATATGGGAAGGTAAGAAATGAGTTACATGGCCTTATTTCTTTATATCCAGTATGTATTGGGGAAAAATATCACAAAAACAGTAAGAACCTTGTAAAAGAATAATACAATATGGTAATAACTGTTACTGTTATCATGAATTTCGTAAGAGTTCAGTTAGCATGTTGGTTCGTATTAAAATGTGCTTCTTGGTTGGTTCTTGATATAGCAGGCCCATACTAGAAATTAATTGCTACATATGCAATCAGGGACCCTGCCTAACATAATGGATAGGTTTTTGTTTTATTCCCTACTTGGTATTTTAGTCATGGCTTAAGGGCCAAGACTCAACCGTTAAAATGTCAACTTATAATTTATTATAATTAATTTGAATTGACATTATATTAGAGACTGAGTTGATTAAAGATTTCTTGTTTCAAGTTCCTGCAGCGTAAATGATAAAAGGGTGGTTTTGTGACTTCATCTTGTTCTATTATGCAGACAGTGAAAAATTAATTTTCTAGTAGTATCTGTGATTGATCTCTTTTAACTAATGCAGAATCTGGGCCAGGCCATTATCAGAATTCTGTGGCTCATAACTCTTCGATTATAGCAAAACTTTCCTAATTTCATCTTTCTATAATGATCTAATAGTGAAATTATTTTCCTCTACAATGAAGAAATTTCTCTTTCTTTCTTTTTCAATCAAAAGGCCGGACCTGATATGAATGGTACAATAATTGGCCCCAACAAAAATTTACTACAAAGTATGCATAAATTTTGGAAACACTCTATCAAAGTAATTCAAATTTTCTGACATGTTTAGTCCAAAGTTGACAATGTTTTGACGTGCTACCTAGACTTTGATGCGTGAGCCTTGAAACAAATAGTGGAATAGTCAATTTCATTTTAGCTTTGAGCTATAATTTTAACCGGTCTTAATTAGAATAACAGATATTTTGAGTTTTTACTCAAGGATTATGGAGGTCCTAGTATATTATTGGTGGAGCCATTCACGGACACGTTGGTTGATCTAAAGAAAAAAAATTACCAGGAGCAACTCTGGCAGCAAGAGGTAACTATTATGGATCAAAATTATGCTGATGAAGACTTGAAAGTTGGAACTTTGGAACTCAACTAATATAACTTCCACTTTATATGCATTTTTTTTTGTTATAAAAAAGTTTCCTTCAAGTTGTACGTAAGAATTGCTTATTTGCTAAATATAATAACTAAAAGGAAGATATGTGGATGCTGTAACTATGTCAATCACAAAACTCACTTCTAACAGATTTTTACATTCATTACTCTATTTTTTTTTTCGTCTTGTTGGTACTATACAAACATGTTACCACTGGAGCATGGTTTTGCTGCTGAGGGTATGATTGTTGATGAAAGAGAAATCTTGGTTTAATCATCTGTTGAATTTCCATGCCCATGCAACTGGAACCATCTAGTAGGAACATCTGACATTATTATAGAGGCTAATCATATAATATTCTATGAGCCACTATACATGTCACAACTTTGCAGTATGCACCAATCAACTTGCTGACTCTGAAATGCTCTGTAAGGAGGGGCGCCAGGATTTTGACCTCACTACAGCAGGATTTGCTGAAGCCGTTCTTGGCCTGTGTCTCTCTGCTCTCATTCCCTGGAATTCATTATAATGTTTAGAATCAATACGAATTAATGATGAGGATACAAATTTCAAAAATTGAAGATAAAAGTTTGTGTTTAAAACTTAGTTTCTAGTAAAAACACGGGGTCAAAGTATTGGATTATGTTTCATTTGGCCATGATCGCTCATTTTCCCTTAGTTTCAAAAGAAATACAACTGCTATAGTTTCATGTTTTGGCATGATTTGGCAAGGATTGCATGAAATAATGGTATAAATATATGTATGTTTTGTTTAAAGGATATATATATACACACAGTAGAGAGATTCAGCATCTGTAGACCATGTGCCATATGATGTGAACTGGGGGTATAGATAGATCAAAGTGTTCAGTGGATTGACTGTTGGGGTAGACTAAAAACACAACCTCCTACTAGAATACTATTCATTGGAATAATAGTTGATTTTAAAGGGAAAAGATGAAAAGGAGTGTTGACATGAGACACACCTGATGTGTAGAATCCCCTCCTGTGTGTGCCTCACTAGCTGAACTCTGCTTCTCCGGCAGCACCGTATGCGGCTTCTCGGTCTCCGCAGCCTGTGGCTTCCTTGTCTTTGCATGCTTCTTTGCTTTCAACACCTTCATAACCTCTAAAACCAGAAACACGAGAAGGTCTTAGAATTACATGAAGTGATGAAACCACACAAACACAGACCCTTCCAAAACAGCAATTGACCCTTTAATACAAAAATTACAATCTTTTTTTTTTTTTTGTCATGACATGAGTGTGAAATATCCACCTGATAGATGACTAATTTTCATCGAGGAATCAAAAAGTACAATTTATTCACTAAAAAGATCAAATAACATCACAATTGATTAATAATAATGATAATAATATTACCTTGAGTGGTGATGAGCCTGTAAGCATGGCCAAGGTTGAGAGTCTCATTAGGCCGGAGCAGCTTAACGCGTGTGAAACGCACAGTTTTCTTCTCTTGATTCTGCTCCTGTGGTGGCACAGGCAATGGTATTATCAAAGAAACATAGTGGCCAGGATTAGTCCTCATGACCTCACTTGCAGTGACTGGCCAATACAATCTCTCTATCTTCCCACAAGGGTGTTGGATCACAAGCACTGCACCATCCACAGCTTGGCAATTCCCCATATCTCTTACCTTAGCTTAGAGAGATTCAAGAAGAAGAAGAAGAAGAAGGAAACTGGTAGAGATAATAAGAGAGGAATGAATGAATTAATGAAAAGAGGGAAGGGAAGGAAGTGAAGTAAGCAAAGGTCTCTATCTATACAGCTCCTTCTAGAACCCCACAAATATAGTAAAAACAGGTTCTTAGACTCTTCTTGGCTATTTAACCAAACCCTTCCCAACCAACTAACATCATGTTATTATTATTAAACCAAAGATATTTGACCTTAATTTGCATAGGGGTATGACAAATATATATATATATATATATATATATATATATATATATATATATATATATATATATATATATTGTGAACGTTTTTTTTGTTAATAATAATAATTGTCAATCTAGTAAGATAATGTTTCGACTTAGTGGTTAAATTGTTATTTTAATATTCGGCAACCACTGATTGGCACAGGTCCTGGCCTCTAGAAATGGTGCAAATGCCACGTGGAGAGATGAGAAGATGGAGAAAATTGGACGGATGTGTTCGGCGATGTCGACGCGATCAAGCATTAGATTTAAGGTAAGACAAATTGGCTCTTACGTATTATCTATACTACTATACTACATAACCAAAAATAAGAAAATTTTAGTAATAATAATTGAGTACGAAAAATCATTGAGTCAAATGATTTCTTTGGATCTCTTAATCAAAGTTTAAAGTTTAAGATTACTTTGTCTGAAAATAAATCGAGTTAAATTAGTATGAGAAAAATTAATTAAGAGTCAAATGAAAGAATGGCATACCTACTAGATAAAAAAAAAAAAAATTATAATGGGTAATCAAAGCGTGCGTTTGAATAAGATTCTTTTGAGTGGACGTTGGAAACAGGACACAGCACCATCTTATCCGGGTTACAGAAACTTGCATACGTTGTTTGTTTGGTTGCCTAGAAAATGTGAGAGAAATAAAGGGAAGATAGAAAGAAAGGTGAAGGTAGAAAGTTCTAGGAATTAACATGTTGGCAATTTAACTTTATGGAATCGTTATATGTTTCGAAAGATTAGTGCTCGGTTACTAGTGGCATGGTAAAGATGGCATACGTGGGAATAAACAAATATAATAAATATTAAATAGGTATTGTCACATTGCACAACTTTTCTCGAATGCTTTGAATCCCAGTGTAATATAAGTAGCTTCAAAGTGACCTATTCCGTGGCAAATAATTGGTATTGCTTATTAATGATTGTATTAAAGATGTGTGCGAGCAACCATTGCAAGCAAACTTTATTTTGGATGCTAGGCCCTTGGAACTTTATGGTGTTGAAAGTGGGTTGGACCAAATCATTGTAAACCAATTTGTAATTATTAATAGTATTAGCATTGAGATACATAAATCTTTTGAGACGGCTACAAGAGTCTTTAATATCCAATGTGGAGCAAACTTTAATTCAAGATGTGATACATGGCTCCCTCAAACTATTTTATGAACAATAAATGAATCCTTTTTTATTTATGGAGCAAATTTTATGTGTTTCTTGAGTACTTTGACAACAAGGGATTAAAAGTGCTTTTGAATCATAATTTCTCTCCATAATCTTACCTACTTAGTGCATGTTTAGACACATGTCCAATACGTAATCAATAAAAATAACATTAAATATGTTAATTTTAAACAAAATAAAAAATTGATGGATGCATGTCAATTGGTATTTGACACCAAAACAAACATGATAATGACGAATACACATTAATTTTGACAATAATAAAATCATATATTTTTTTTAGTGAGAATGTTTTATTAATGCCTCATGTTGATTTAAAATTTAATTGTTTTCATTGTACTGTTACAACACATTAACCTTGCTTTGTCAACTTAAGAACACTAGTAACTATGACTTATGGGACCACGCCTAAGAAGGGCCTCCATAGGTTGTCAGCTTCTATAAATCCCCATATCATATATGGGGAAAAAATATTGACATAACATAATTATTTTGTATGTTATGATCAATAAATTGTCCATATCTTGGGATGAACAATGCCTCGTTGAGTTAAGACAAGAGTGGTAACATTGTTGTAGATCCTTGACTCTTGTGAAACTGATATTGCTTAAACTATGATAGCCCCAAGGTTTGAATTTTTCATCTTCTGATTCACATGTGTAAACATCTCTGCATAATGTCAATCTATGTAAGCCATGTGAGGTGCTGAGTGATTTTGGCTCAAATATTAAATGAGGCAAGGACTGTTTCTTGTTCAAACATGACTCGTGTAGGGGACTACACACTTTGCTATTATATAGTTAAGAGTTTTTAGCGTATGTGGCCATCAATATGGCCACCATCAATTGTTAATTTATTGGGGGTCCCAATGGTTTGAATATTCTAATGTTAGGACAATGTTTTAAAGATAATAGTTGATGGAATTCAATCTCAATAATGGTTCATATTTTGCGACTTGTGGGGGGTACCATATTCATCAGGTTTTGTATGGCTTGTACTGTGGCTTTTCAACATTCTCTCTTTTATTTAAAACTTGCTACCAAACATTGGACTCTCAAAGGGCTTTTATTGGTGGGGACTATTATTTGTTTCTTTTGTTGCTGTGAAGGACATGAGCCAAGGGTTGCTTTCTCCACATTCCTCCCCCATGATAAAAACAAAAATCATCCATCCAAAAAGTACTTCAATTCCTAATGAATTTATTATATAACAGTTCAGTGAATCTAAATATCTGAGACCCCCATGAAATTGGCATGTAAGGGAGGAGGAACTTAGGGGCAAAAGCAGATGCCATAGGTGTTTTAGGGACAGTCAAGTACCCAACAATGTGCAGGGTTTTTTTACAGTGCTTTGCCTCATACAAGTTCTGTATATTCTTTTGGAGAAAATATGCATGTTGAGGTCATTGCATAAGCTTTTGGAGACCTATATATGAAATCTGATACATATTATATAGGTTTGGTGTCTCCAAATCATGTTTGGCATTTTTTTTTCTCTCCTTTAATTTTTTTTTATTGATTCCAACAAATCTAGGTGCATGATACTGTCCTCCTGTACAATGCTTCCTAAACTTTGTTCACATTGGTCTCACCATATCCGTTTTACATATTTCATTTACTGATTGTTTTTTTTTTATTATTATTCACATAATATAAGAGCAAGTGATTAGGCCATTAGGATTTTGCCATGGACCAAATGGGTATATGCTTCAAGGCATTAATGTGACACTCAATGGTCCTTAAACCAAATAGTGCAGCACTTCATCTCCTTGACATTTTCTGATTTAGTGGAAGGATAATGATCTTATGCTAATAAGAAACGTGACAATTAATGTTATGTTACAAGAGAGAGAAACAAACATTAAATTAATGGGGCTTACACAACTTATAAAGAGTCTTGTTATAATTTATTTGTGTTTTTCTCTTTCATGATATGACATTTGTGTTCATCATGAAGAAAGGATACAAATCATTAGTAAAAACACTTGAACAAGAGAATCGATTTTAGCGCCAACAGTGGAGATTTATGTTTAAAGGCAACCTACCCTTTAGTGATCATCAAATTTTAAATGTGGCAAACTTAATAACTTGTGGATTCATGTAATAATTTTCTTGATTTAATAAAGACCGTAGCTAGTACCAAACGATTAATTATCATAAAGTGGTCAAACCCTAGGTTATCAGCTCGAGAAATTAAAATTTTTAAAGCGAGCCTTGTAATTATGAATAAGTTCTTTAAAGTTATCAACATCTTGATCTTGTGGTCTTGTAGAAATGAGGGGAAGGTTTTGGAGGGCCATGTCCCTTTGGCAACAGCATTTGAATTACTTCTTCCATCATGACTTGACCAATGTATCAAAGTATGGAATAATGATTACGCTTATTGGTTAACCATCCAAAGGCACCAATAACCTAAGGAGAATTTCGAGTGGAATTCAGTAACTAAGGTGTAATTCTTCAACGAATCACACTAAAAAAAATACAATTAAGAATGATTTAAAAGAATTAATTAATACTATATATACCAATAAGATGCATCTACTTTTCAGTAGTCTATTACTTAAGAACTTTACAATTAAAGGATTTGACTTAGAGTAGTTATAGAATGAGTGACCTTTCGAAAAACTTCCCAGAAAATGATCTTGAGAGCAGACGAGCAATGCTAGAATAGGTTGTCGAAGTCTTGGAGAGGATTATCAACGGAGTGTTATGACCAGTAAAGGATTCTGATCAACAAGAATATTAAGTGAAGTATCACCGTATAAAATATCATAGTGTAAGAACTCTCAAGAGATCGACAATCAATGACGTTACATAAGATGCTCAATATAAATTCATATTGGTAAGCCCACATTGTTCTTTCAAATTAAAACAAAGAAAATGAAAGAAAAAATGTCATATGTCCCATTTTACTAGATAGGTTCGTCCATTTAAGAAACTCCAAGTTGAATTTGGTGTTTTTTTTTTCCTTAACTTGCTATAACTTGTAATTTGCATCAAGCTCGAGACCAGCTTGTTTTCCAATGAAGTAAAGAGATTGAGCTTTAAATGTTGCACAAATTGATTTAGGTATTTTTAGCTTGATCTAATCCTGGTTTGATTCAAAAAAATATAAAACAAATAATTCAAAAGATTAGAATTCTCAAAACATGTTTGATTTGACTTTTATTTTCTGTTTTCGGAAAATAAAAACACTGAAAATTTATGATATATTGATTTCTTATCTTTTTGTATTTTTATATTTGCTTAAAATTATAATTTTTTGTCAGTGTTTTCATTTTATCCAAAATGAGGTTTATATCTTCAATTGAAAACGCTAAAAATGAGATTTTATTGTTTTCATTTTCTGGTTGTTTCCTGTTTTCATTTTCACTGAAAATGTTTTCAAAAATTCAACCAAACACATTTTTAGTACCATTTTCTATTTTCAGTGAAAATGAAAACAGAAAACAACCAAACCAAACACCTCCTAAGATTTTCACCTAGCTTAGGCCTCATTTTCAAAGCTTGAATTGAATTTAGACTTTTTGGACTAATCCACTTCAACTCGCATCCTACATTGAAGCCGTATTTGGCCATCCCTAAACCCACTCAATGAAAAATGTAGGGATCAAGCTTTAAATTTGGAGAACAAATTAAATCTAGTCTTTTTAACTCAATTCACTAATGATTTGATCTAGGCTTAACCCGTAAAAGCCTATAAAAAATTAAACATTTTCTTTTTGTTATGTTTTGCTCTCACTTTGTATACTTTCATCACATTCTCAAGTGAAAAGTTTTAAATCTTTTAATGGACTTTTTAAGAGAAAACTAAACTTTCAACCCGTGCAAGTTGCACGGGTTTTCTTAAATATATATATATATATATATATATAATTTTATATTTATTTATATAAATAAAAATAATAATTTTTAAATATTTATTATTAGGTTAAACATAAGTATATTATTAATAAGAAAGTTGATTAATTATATTTTTAATTGAGTTAATTTTATCTTAAAAAAATATATTAAATTTGTTGTAATTTTTGGTTCATTCAAGTAATAATGGTGATACAATATCTTATGAAAAATAAATGTACATAAATAAAATTATCCATTTTAAAGATTTTTAGTAGTAAAACAAATATATAAATATTAAAGTTGAAAAATAATATTAAATATTATATTTTTAAAGAACATGTATTTTCTTTAAACTTATTAAGTATTTTAAATTTCACTATAATTTATTTTTTCTCTAAGTAATAATATTAATACAAAACCAATATGAAACATAGAAGTTAAACAATAATATATATATATATATATATATATATATATATATATATATATATATATATAATATTTATTTAAATTAGAGTGTACATTTATGATAAAAATTTAAATATTTTCTATATTTGTTTAAATAGTATGAATTCTGTTAAATAGATATGGTCATTAATTATTTTTAAAATTATAATTTTATTTATTTTGAATATATTAGTTTGTGTAATATTTTTAAAGTTTTGAAGTTTGAATTAATTAACCCCAGTAGTATGACATAATAAAAATTAAATAATCTCGATATAATTATTATTATTATTATTTATTTTCCCTTAGTTTTAGTTTTATTTTCATTACTTACTAATTTTCAAAAAAAATTATAAAAATAATTATATGTTTCAAACTTTAAATATTATTATTTACATATTTATTAACTTATTAAAGATGTCACCAATTATTTTTATTTATTATTAATCTTTAATATGAATGATAATTTTAACTATCAATTGGCTATTTTTTTTAAAAAAAAATACATGTTATCAGTATAAATAATTTAATAATTATCATTAATACAATAAATTTAATAATAATATTTTTACTTTTGAAATATATGATAAAACTTACAATAAATAATTTAAATAATTAAATTGGTAATAAATATTTTACAATAATAATAATAATACAACAGTTATTTATAAAGGTCATATAACTTAATATCCTTATACATTTAGACCACAAAGGACAATAAACAATTAATTTGTAATAGCTAATATATGTAACAATATAATTATTATTACAAAGAATCAATCATTTGCCAATTGATTTGAGTAGGAAAAATAAAAATTTGTAATGAAATTATTCAAAATATGATTGATAAAAAAAATGTCACAATAATAGAATCTTTTCATGTCTTATTGAACAAATATAATGTAAAAGTAAAATTTCTGATACAATAATTATAGAAGAAAAAAACATGAAACATATATAAAAATCTGAACAATAATAAAAATTAAAACTTATAATAACATAACACTAAAATGAAAAAGAAAAAATAAATAAATATTGATTCATGTAAGAAATTTCTAATAAAAGAAAAAAAAAGATAATTCATGTAAGAATTTTCTAATAAAAACATGATATTGATTCAAATGTTACTGAGTTTCACAACAATTGTTTAAAGAAATAATTAGACTTAAAATAAAAAATATAAATATAAAAAACACTAAAAATAAAAATTTAAACAATTTTTTTATCAATTGTGAATATAGATCCACATTATATCTTACAAATATAAAAGAATTAAATTTTGATTTTTCACGATAATCGATAACACATTCAAAGTATCATTTCATACATAAAAATGAAGAATAAAAGAAATAATATTATATCAAAACATATAATAACATAACAATAAGATTATGAAAAGAAAGATAACTAGAGTGATACTTGCAAAGAAAAAAATAATAATAAAATAAAAAGTAAGATGATATACCTAATCAAATATGGTCTCTAATTTTCACTTTCCATTCCACACAAAATATATTGGATAAATGATTCGTATAAAAACTTTCTAATAAAAATATGATATTGATTCAAATGTTTATTGAATCTCATAAAAATAATTCAAAAAAATAGTTAGACATAGAATCAAAATATAAATATAAATTAAACTGAAAATAAAAATTTAAATAGATAATTTTTTATCAATTATAAATATAGATTCACCTTATACCTAGCTGATTAAAAGAGCTAAATTCTCAACTTTGAGGATGATTACTAACACATTCAACTATCATTTTTCATACATAAAAATAAAAATAAAGAATGAAAGAAATAATATTATAATAATGAAAAAAAGAAAAAGAAGATAGAAAGTACACTAAAAAGAAATTAGGTGGATATTTACAACCCATTAAAGTAGAGTTTATATAGAAAATGAAATCATCAATTTGACAATGAACGGTGGAAACAATAATACAGTTTTAATTATAATCAATAATTATAAATATTATTATTTTTAAAAATAATTTCATTGTTAAAATCTTTAAATGATAGTAAATTTTTATAAAGAACCAAGTGAAAAAAAAAGAAACAAATAATATATGATACTATTTTAATATATAATAATAACAATAATAATAATGACTACTATTTTATTAATATAATAATAATATATTATTTTATAGTATATAATATTATAAATATTTTTAGCTATTTTTTGAAATATATACTTTAATGTACCTTTTAAAGAAAATTAAGCATACTCAAATATTATTTAATTTATTATTAATGTGAAAATTATTATTTAAAATAGTATCAAAATTATATAATTAGGGTTAATACATTTAAATGACTATAAATGAATTTAATTGAAAATTATATTTCACAAATAAGTTAACTTAGAGTTCATATTTATTTATTTACATAAAATTCAATCTTAAAACTTATTTATTTATATATATATATATATATATATATATATATATATATATATATATATATATATAACGGCTTCCTATTAATCTTATTTAATATGATTCAATAGTATTTTAATATATGTAACCCTTAAATCTTACATGTATTCACTATGTAACTTCAATGTGGTATTAAAATAATCTAAAATAATTTTTTTATCATTGAAAAAAAAGTTATTTTAAAAAACATAATTTAAAATTAAAAAATAATGTTAAATTTATCATACGATAAATTTTGTAACATATAGTTATTTCTAATATAAAAGTCAAACCAATAATATTTATTATTTAATTATTACATTTATAGTTTTTTTAAAAAATTAGTTTATAAAATAAAATTTACAATGACAATAATATAAAAATTCTTATATTTATATTAACTATTAGTCTTCTATCATTAATTTACATTTATCTGATTAGTTCTAATTTAAATAATCAGCATTGAATATAACTATTAATAATTTTTTTGAAATTTATATATATATATATATATATATATATATATATATATATCTAATTTTTATATTTTTTTAATTTTCATGTTATATTATAAAATTAAAGTGATGAATTTAATTTATTATTTTCCAGAAATATATTTTAAAGTAACTAATTATAAAAATAAATAAATTTATGCATATATAATAATATTAAATTAGTGAAAATTTTAACTTTTATTTTATTTAATAATTTTTCATTCATATTAATTCAATATGTAAAATTAAATATTATAAATAATTTAAATTATTTTTAATGTGAGAAGTTATTGATTTTATTAAAATATATAAGCAACTATTGATCAGTGTTATCAATATATTAGCAAAACAAAACATAGAATGTTGACACAAAACATAGAATGTTGACGTGATAACATGATGTTGAGAAATCTTTCCTTCTTCTAAATCACTATTTTTTGTTGACATGAGAAGTTTTTCTTTCCTTCAAATCAATATTTTTGTTGATGTGAATGTGTAATATTGAAAAATTCAATTTTTATATATTATAAATAGTGATATTAAGAAATATCTCATTATTCCACATTATTAATTTTCCTGATTGTCAACATAGCACCGAGAAGTTCAACTTATATATATTATAAATAGATGATAAGATTAACAAACTTTTAAAACTAGAGATAAAAAAAACTACAAACTAAAAAGTAGTTTTAGTTATTAATTTTTTTAATGCAGTTATTAAAATTTAAAAACTAAAAATCATCCGAAACTAGGCCTAAACATACACTACTAGTGTTCCCTTTTTATCTTTAAATGAACCCTAACCAAAAAGTTATTATATTGTTTAATTTATTACGAACATGTAACAATTGTACGTTTTGAAAATTTTATATTTTTCACTTGTGATTAATAATTTACTTTGAAACGTGATTTATGGTGAGATTTAATACTTTGAATTGAATAAGTTTTTGTTATATTTATTATGCAATTGACTTTTTTTTATTAAGTATTATCTCTCAAATGAAAATTTAGTCATAGAGGAATTCAGATATTGATGACTCGAGACTTTGTTTTTATTATAGTTAATGAAATTCCATTTATTTTTTTTTACCAAAATATAGTGTTTTTTTAAGAAAAAATGCAGTAAGTTGAAAAAAAAACATATATAATCTAAATCATAAGGTGGGAAAAGAGGAGAGCGAAGAGAGCGGAAAAAACCAAGAGAAATGGAGAAAAGTGGGAGAGGGACTCTCCTGGATCTAAAGCAGAATTTTCGTTCCAGCAAAATCGCAGCCTTAAATCATATTTATTCTCTTTTTTAATTACTGTTAACTATCTAATTAATGGTTAGGATTTTGCAGTACAGCGGCTGGAGAAAAACATGGATGCAGAGGATCCAAATTAGGGAGATAAGAGGGCAAAGACAAGAGAAAAAAGAAATTACTATAAAAAATACTCAATAACTTTTTTAAATTTTTTTTGAAAATATTAAACATTTTTAATTTTTAAAAACTTATTAATATTAATTTATTTTATAAAATGAATAAACCAAACAACAAGCAACTTTATAAAAATTTAGTAATTTCACTCAGAATTTTGTTTGTTGTTCCTTTCCAAAATTATTTGTGTACTATTCATTCAAAATGACGTTCTATAATAATTGTGTTAATATTTAATCATGAATTCACTCCATAAAAATTATAAAAAAAATATCATTTCAAAAAAACAACACAAAAACAACATAAAAAAATAACAAAAAAATTAATTTAAATAAACAACTCAAAAATAACTTAAAAAGAGACCATACAAAAGTCAGGTCCATTTTTAACAAGATCGAATAAAATATGATGGTATATTGGTATATATGTGACCGTTATTGCTGGCTTGTCTTGTAAAATGTCGAGATTGACGAGTGGCCCCATCCTGCAGTTGGCAACTTGGCATGTGAATGTATGGTAGTAGTAGCAGTGGATTTGGATGATTAGCTTTTAGTTTTAGATGGCTAGTGGGCTACGGAATATGCTTAGGTCAAAAACTATTAGGTATGATTAGAGTATTGTAAGTTGTAGAGGCTTGTCCAGTTTTGTCATGTATAGCCAAAGTTTAACATTAATTTAAGAACCAATTTTATGTTATTATTTTTAAGTATTAAATTAATTAATTGTTTTAAAATAAATTATGGTATATAAATGTTATTATTACTATTATTATTATTATATTGATTTATAATAATAGTGTATTGAGTTTATAGAAAATAAAAGAACACCTAATATATGTTGGAGTGACAAGATTAAAAGGAAAAAATTTTAATTGAAAAAATTTTAATTAAAAAAATTTATGAATATTTCCTCATCTTAAAAGGAGTCTACGCAATTTTTTATTATTTTTTTTATTATATTATTAGTCTGAAGTATTTATAACCTTTATTGATGATTAATATATGTCAAAAAGTTTAGTTGATCAACTTTAAATCATTCCTCTGCTTTCAACCTTATTAAATTATGAGTATACTTAACTCTGAGACATTTCTTAATGGATTCAAATTCAATTCTATCATAATATTGGCAATAATATTAACGTGTTTTATATTTATATTTCTTGTTTCATTAATAATAGTAATGTGTTTTATTTCCAATTTTTAAATATATACATAAGGAATTGTAAAAATTAAGAATGATTTTAATTTTAGATTAAAAATGGAGAATAAATAATCTGACTTTTTATAATTATTAATAAAAATTATATTTATATATAATACAAAACGTTTTATGCATTACAACATTACTTTTTAAATACCTTGTACGTACCTACCATTTGATTTCTTTCTCAATATATATTTCTAGCATTTCAATTTTCATTTTAGTCCTCAAAATTAAAAAATTCACTTCAGTTTTTTTAATTAAAAAATTCACTTCAATTTTGTTCTTTGCTTTTCTTTTTACTAAAATTTTGTTCTTTGTTTATGTATTATTTTTTTTTCTGACTGTTTATGTATTACTTGTTCACTTAATGAAAGTGATAATATATCATCATTTAATATATATGACATGGCATCATTTGAGGAAAGGAATAACATACCTGAAAGGTAAGCTACTCTTTCTAAACTAATAAATGGAAAAAGAGCTTATAGCAGCTCTCTCGGAAGCTTCCTTTAAGATTTAACTGAGTGAGTCAACTTTCTATTTTTAAGAGGACGTTTTTATTGATTTTGATTGCGGTTGCGACACTGATATTTTTTAGCATTACATATATTTAAATAATTTTGATATTGGTTCATAAATAAATATATTTGGACTTTTGAAGAATTAACTCTTTTTAGGAGGGCCATTTGTTTTATTTTAGCATCTAAGGCTTAAACACAATAGTACTATTAAGCACAAAGCAATAAAAGGGAAGTCTCACTACATCACATAAAAGCAAGTGAGAAACTTTTGTCCTAAAAAAGAAATTTCATTTTTTTTACATGAATGGAAGTTAAGATTCAGCAGGCATGTGTAAACCTTCCTATAATTTCCCCTTTATGGAATTGAATATTTTCATACATCATGAAAATACAAATCCTAATCTCGATCAATCGTTTTTGAAACAAAAACATTGTCGTTGGGGTTGCTTGATTTTTCGAATCTGCACAGTTCTACGACCATGTGCAAAGAACCATTGTTTGGTGTCATGAACAAACACCAAAGATTCCATTAACCCACCACACGATTGATGTGATATACTTGGTTGACGTACAATAACTAATAATTTTTATTTTTATTTTATTTTATACACAATACAAATGGAAGCACTATTACAACAATTAATGGATCAGATCACAACGTTTTCGGGCCATCAACAAGACAAAAAAACTCGAAGCACTTTAGCATAAAGTTGTGTGTTCCCCTTTGATGTTTTATTCGACAAATTCATGCACGAGTGGCAAAGATTCATCACTTTTCTTTTCTTTCACTTTTCCTTGTGATGATGATTTTTAACTGTCTATTTTGCTTCCTCGCACATTGGCCTCACTAGTCACTGGGAAAGGGATAGACACGAGGGAGTAAAACTATGTTAGAATTATTGGTCTGGGAAGAATATATAAAGTGATGCTAAAAAACAGTTTCAAGAGGTGAGAAATGGACACCACGATTTTTGTGGTGGTCACCTTGTCACCCACATCATTTGCTTAAATCAAATCGAAAAATGGGTTTGTCACAGCTTCTGGGGACATTTCTAAGGTCATAATGGATAATTATGTGCATTAACACAAACAATTCTTGTTCGAGGGTCAATTTTTATGCCTAACCGGGTGACAAACTTTTGTCTTTTCCTTACCTTCCTTTTCCCCTCAAATTGATTTGAGGAATAATTATATTACAAATCCTCAAAGAAATGTGCTTTTGCTTTCTGTAATTACCCACATCATGTACCACCTTGCCATTTTTTTTGTTTTTTGATAAGCCACCACCTTGCCATTTAAACCATCTATCATAAAACATTAATGCATTATTAAGTCTAACTAATTATAAAAGAAATCTTCTAAATCTTTTCAGTTTTTCGAGGAGTCAAAATTTATAGAAAATTTTACTCTGCTTCATTTTTCTCCCTTCCTATTTTTTTTATATTAAAAAAACCCTATTTTTTCTATGTTTGAGGTTACAGGTTTTATAAGTTGTACTACTACCCATGACATGATCTTAGAATTAATCATTTTATGTAAATACAAAGATGGGAGTCACGCGTCAAAAAGTTTTTGTGCATTAATACTCTGTTAAATGGATCTTCCTGTTTTCATCGATGGGATTTTTGCAGGCATAAATGGTTATATATCCCATATACGATGCTTTTGTTATTCCATGGAGGTTTCCGTACAAACACATGTTACACGTATAAAACTTCGGTGGGATATTGATATTCCTTCCAAACACATGTAGACATATCAAATTGTGACGTACAAATCAAACGCTGTAGCATTTATAGAATTACATGATAAGGAAGGCTAGCGATATTCTTTTAATTTTTTGACAAAATTGTAAATGTGATCTTTCAATTTGTCTTTAATTTTGAATTTTGTCTCCTACAAGTTTTGTCTTCCTATTTATTAAAATCATGCAATGTTAATTCCTAAGATCATAATTGGACGTTGATCGTTAGCGAGACACGTGTCAATGTCTATCCACGTCTCTTGTGCGCCTCATCTTCTCCGACCCGACGCAAACCCTAATCGTTGAAGTAGAAGCTTCCCGAGTTCCCTCGCCAATGAAGATGACGTGGATGACTCTCTGAGACATTGACACGTGTCAGTCAACGTCACTTGTTAACGGTCAACGTCCAATTGTAACCTTGGGGACCAACATTGCGTGATTTTAATAAATAGGAGGACAAAATTTATGAATTAATTTACTGGGGGACAAAATCCAAAATTGGAAACAAATTGGGAACCAAATTTACAATTTTGCTTAATTTTTTTTAAATGCTTTTTTTATTAGTTAATATTTATTGAGAATTATTAATTTTAATATAATTTATTTCTCATTTAATATAAATTAGAAAAAAATTAAGTAACAAGTAAAATCTATCAAAAATGATTTTCAATAAATTTTAATTAATTATACAAAATTTTAAAAAAGAATATTAAAAAAATATCGCTAGCAGACAATATTGTTGTGGAAATATCTCGGCTGGAAGCAAAAGCAAGATGCATGCTCAAGTATGTCATCACAATGAAAAATTGAAAATAACATTAATATCTAATACAATTAATGTATAGTTTTCCTCCCTATGAATGTTCCCAATCAGTTTACAGTTTAGACAATTACTGAAATTACTCAATGACTCTCTTTCCTTTTTTGGCATTGTAGTTAACCTGAGTTGCCATCTATAGCCATTCTTTGAAAAAAGAAGTGGTAATTAAACTAGTATACTATTTGATAATTATAGTCAGCAAATTTTAAAAATATTATAATTAATAATTAACAAATATTTAATAACTCGTATGAGATACACTCAAGTCCATAACAATGATAACCATATAATTTATGTATGCCAAATGGCTAGCTAGGCGAACAAATGGCCCGCTAAAGGAAACAATTATTCTCTTATTAACACTATCTCTCATAATAATTTTATCATTCTATTCTCCTTTTCTTTACACCCTCAATTCTTTTAATAACAATTTTATCATTCTATCTTTCTTTTTTTTACACCCCCATTCCTTCTCTCTCCCTCTTTCACTTTTCCCTTCCTCTTTCATAGCACACCTAATCCTTTTTCATTCTTCTTTCACTCTCATTTTCACATCACTTCTCTAACTCTTCTCTCTTGTCTCCCTTTAACCACCCAATGTGGTAATTTTTTTAACACAACGAAATCATGTTTCTGATGTGTTAAAATTTCATTTTTCTATCACTTCTTCAACTCTTCTCTTCTCTCTCATCTCCCTCATACCACCCAATATGATATTTTTTTTAACACAACATATTTATGTGGTGGTAAAGAATACAGGGAAAACATGATTTCTTTTTTCTTTTTATTTTCGAGAACACAATAGAATCATGAATTTGTTGTATATCTAGAATTTCATACAACAATGAAATCTTGATTTTGTTGTGTATCAAATTCTAGACATACAACAAAATTATGATTTCGTTATGTGTTATTTATTTTTTTGTAATTCTAATTTTTCATGAATGGTTTTTTGCAATGAAAACATGAATTGGAATAAATTTTTCTAATGTAGTTACATTGTCTTAGGATTTTGAAAACATGTATGATGATAATATAAATGTTTTTGAAGGATGATTGTCCCCCTATCTCCTATTACACTACAATAGAGTACATACAAAACACACATGAAACTCCTTCATGGCAAAGACCGTACCTGTGACGCATACAAGAACTCAACTTATTGCGTATTGATGTTTCATTCAATTGTAGGATCTCAATATGCAGTAGACATCACTAAGGATTAATTAATTGTTTTAATTAGTTAACTCTTTTTGTATTAAGTATTGTTATATGCATTCATTTGACACTCGATAAAACTCTAACTAATGGTTTTATTCACTTAATGTGGATTATAAACTTTGTTAATTATGTTTGGTAATTGTTGTATGTCATGCATAGTGTGTTGCAAGTCTTTTAATGAGGTCCTTAATAATTTAGCAAAAGTTGTAGCTAACAATCAAAAATGACAATGGAAACAGTTTCATTGTTGTTGTTTTTTTTTTTTTGCAAAACAACTTACAAAACAAAAATATATTTCCATTGTGGAGGTATACAAAAGAAATTGTGTTTCCATTTTGTTAGAGAGCATAAAAAAATTACCCATGTGCAGCGAAAATGTGTTTTCATTGTGCAATTTGGGGAGAAAAAAAAAATACACGAAGGAATGGAAGTACATTTTTATTGTGCAAGTGCACAACGAAAGCGTAAGCCTTTATTTTTTTTATCCGAAGGAATAAAAGACATTTAAAATAAATTCTATAAAGAAGACATTTTCTTTAATTAATAATACGATTATACATATTAGTACAACAAAACTATACTGAAAATTATGTAAAAAAACTAAACTAAAAATAAATAAAATATAATATGTTAAATTATGTATTTTTAAATTTGGTGAATATATTATTATAAATAAGCTAACGAAACAAAAAAAAAACTTATTTATAATGAGAAAATAATTTAATTATAGATAGATATACATTATGATAAAGTATAAGGGTATTGATAAATAATAATTATATTATAATTAATAGAATACTTAAATATGTTTTAAGTCACCACAAATATTACAAATATGGCTTTATCTTGTTTTAGTTCTTAGAAATTGTGTTAGTTTTAGATCCTGGCATTTTCTTATTGCTCTTTTTTAGTCCTTATCATTAATTATAGTTAGCTTAGTGCTTAGAGTATCTATAATGCATAATTATTTAAATGATTTTTTGATTTTATCTAAAAATGATTTTTTGATGGGTCATGCATTTCACTTTAGACTTAAGAGTTTTTATTAGTTTTTTTTTCCAATGGTAAACATTAAATAAGTTGCTTAAATGGGCCTAGAAAATATATCTTTTATTGTTTAAAATTGATTAAGGAATGTTGCTTATATAAGCAGCATTGATTATTGATTATATAAGGCACTTGTATAAACAATGTCATATTATCTACTTCAATAGTAAAAAAATGTTAAACAAAAGAGAGAACCAAATAAAGATCTTTCGTGTATAATCTTACATAATCTCAAACGTTATCAATTCTAGTACGTAGACCAAATGATACAATGCAAGCAAAAGTTCCTAGATTCGTCAAGATAAAGAACAATATAAGTTATCATGCTTGCATATCCACCATTTGAGTCTCCAACAATTATTCTAATAATTACATATCCAATCTAACCTATGGAAGAATACGCAAGCATACGTTTCATGCTTGTTTGGGTAATAGCAATGAGATTCCCCAATATCATGTTATGAATAGCTAGGATTTCTAGAAGAAGATGTCATTCGTTTGATGAGAAATAAAAAGGGATATAAAAAATTCGAGTGACTGAAGCTGAAGTAGCTACTTTGAAATTAAAGTTAAACAATTCAAATAAGAAATCACGATAAAGTTGTTCAAATATGACTAACAAAATGAAAAATACTAATCAAGATAATTAAGATAAAAGATATTTTAAATTAAGATAATTAGGTTATAAGAGAATATTTTATGTACTGATTGTATAAAATAATTTTATATTATCATCTAATCACAAATTATTATATGAACGGATCTAGTCCCATTATATATTATATTTAATAAATTTTACATTTTATATTGTTGTATAATTTTTTTATTAATTGTGTTATTGGTTGTTGAGTTGTTTGGCAAGTGTACCAAATCGCTCTACGTAGTAATTCTCGGAAGTCCAAGTATCGTTTCCACAGGGATTTTATTGCACTTTATTGAATACTCTTCAATTTGTAAGTAAGAAATAAATAGTAAAAACAAGAATAAGTGTAAGAGTAAATTGCTACTACTAGATCAAATAGTTTAGAAAGATAATTAATGAAAATGCCAAGACCGGACAAACCTAATTGGCCTACGATGCATGAAATTATGATGTTTATTACCAATGCAGTTGAATTAGTTTTACCCACATCTATTAATTTTACTTGTCTCTGATGCCTCACGATGACAAGCCTATTTTAACTACCTATCTCCCAAATGCCTTCGTGAAGATTCAATAATTAAAATGCATTAAGGTCAAATTCTAGATGTTGCTAAATGCATGGGCATTGGGCCATCATTCTATGCCTAGCAATGCTAGTCCGACGATCCTTTTCCTTTATTTGTTCTATTAGGTGTTACCCTTTTCCCAAGCGTATAACCCCTAAAACTGATGCATGCATTGCTTCTTAAACCCTTGTTAGGAAACACCCTCTCCCGAGTGAAAAGAACCCAAAAGAAATTTAAGACAGAAATGCAAGATAAAAAGAAAAGAATTAGAACATAAAACCTGGAAGGAATTCTCTTTGCATTGATAACTCTTGAAGTACACCATACATCGTTGGCTTTTTAGGCCTACCAGGCCCTAGCTAGGGGATTAGCCGCTCATGGCCATTGAGGGCTTTACAACTTGGGTGAAAGAAAGAATGGATAATAAAAGCAAGGAATATAGAGAGAAAAGGGAGAGCTCAGGCTTGGAATGCTAAGAGAAGTGCTCTGAGGCGAGGTGTACGTTCTCCCTTGGCTTGGATCTCTATTTATAGGTGCAAAAATGAGCTTTGGGCCTTCGTAGGCGCGCTTAGCGCGACACCTCGTGCTTAGCGCGTTCAAATCGTGCGCTTAGCACGTGCTGCAGGCTTAGCGTGTGCTTCTGTTGGATCGCGCGCTTAGTATGTGCCTCGAGCTTAGCGCGCGTAACGAATCCTGCATCTTCGTGCTTAACGCCTCGCTTAGCGCCTGTGCTGTCTTGCACGCTTAGCGCGTGACGCACGTGTTGGGCTGGACCTGCTTTAAATTTTCTTCTTTTTCTTCAATTTCTGCTGCCTTTTTGCTTGTTGTACCTTCAGTTTTGATATTTGTGGCAAAAAATTCAAACTTAATTAGTTTTCTAACATTTAATCACAAATAACTGCTAAATAAATTAATTTTAAGCCAAAATTTGACTAATTCTGTACTACTAATTCACAATTATTTAACAGTTATCATTGGTGTTAAGTATTTAATGACTTTGCTAATGACTAATTTTCGTCAGATAATCTAACTGACCACTTTTCTCATTCATGTTTTCTTCATTTCCAAGATTCAAACATAAGACTTTACTTAAGGGATTTAACTCCAATTTCGCTAAAACTAACAACTTGTTGGTATATTGTTGTATAGTTTTTTTTTTTTTTTTTTTACTGACCATATTGGTACGAAGTATTCATCATCAAAAGCATTGATTAATCTTTGTTTAAAATCATGAGCTTACACAAGATGAATATTTTTCTCCTAACATGACTTAGTCCATACCTAAGGTACTTCTACTAAAGAGTACAAAAACCATTAATATTTTAATTAGAGAAATAATATTTATATTATATAATGTATGGTTTATATTAAAATATTTATGAGTAAATTACACATGTCTCCCTTGAGGTTTAAGAAATTACACATATCTCTCCTCTTTTTATAAAACCTATACATGTCTCCCTTGAAATTTAAGAAAATTACACAAATTTTCCTTTTGTTTTTAAAACCTACACAAACTCCTAAATTTCGTCTAAACATTTAACATTAACAAGTCATGTTCGTTGACAATTTTGATTAAAAAAGGCTAAAATATATTTTTGATTCTCATAAATATGGAAATATTCGAAATCTGTTACTACAAAAAAAATTATCCATTTTTTGTACTCGCAAAAGTTAAATTTGTTACTTCGAGGTAACAAAGTTGAAAAACTTAACACTTTCTACAACAACCTACACGTAGATTTGAATATACCTGAATTTAGTTCGAGCATATAACCGATGTAGAAAAGTTAAAAACCTAACACTTTCTATAACAGCATGCACACAGGTTCGAATATACCTAAACCTAGTTATGAACATATAACCGATATAGAAAAGTTAAAAACCTGACACTTTCTATAACAATATACACATAGGTTCAAATATACCTAAACCTAGTTATGAACATATAACTAATGTAGAAAAGTTAAAAATCCAACACTTTCTACAACAACATACACATAGGTTCAGATTTACTTGAACCTAATTTCTAACAAATAATCAATGTAGAAAAGTTAAAAATCTGATACTTTTTACAACGGTATACATGTAGGTTCGGATGTTCTCAAATCTAACTCCAGACCAAAAAATAATAAAACGCAAAATGAAAAAAAAATTACAGTTAGCAATTTTGATCATTTCCATATTTATGAAGGAAAAAACATATTTTAGTTTGTTTTAATCAAAATTGTTGATGTTCATGACTTGTTACTATTAAAGGGATTATAAAACAAAATTGTTGACATTTATGACTTGTTACTATTAAAGGGATTTGTGTAAGTTTTAAAAATAAAAGAAAAACGTATGTAATTTTCTTAAACCTCATGAAAGGCATATGTAATTTTTTAAAACCTAAGAAAAGACATTTGTAAATTTTTTAAAAGGAAAAGAGGCATTTATAATTTTTTAAAATTTTAAGGGAAATATATGTAATTTACTTTATTTATATTTATGCAAATGGTAGTGGTGGGTACTACTACTAGACTTACTCACACGGAGTGCCGTATGACTTAGGAAACAAAATTGTGATCGATACATATCAGAAACGCGCATCTATCAAGTATCGATAAATCCGTCATATATTAGTCAGTGTGTTTGGAAAAGAATTTTAGAAATTGACGTTAGAAGAAAAATGATTTTGTAAAATTAATTTTGATTGAAATTAACTTTAAAATAAAGTGATATATACTTAAATATTTTGTTCTAAAAACAAAATAATAATAATACAACTTAATATAAATTATTTTACCAAAAGATACCTGAATGCTGAATTTGTGTTAATTTAAAATCAATTTTTAAGTACGCACTCAATTTGCTTAACTTGCAGTGTAACCAAGACGTTTTCTACTATCTAGTATACTACTCATCACACTCATTTAAGATGTTTGCTACCGCATATCTTGAGCATCTATATACTGGATGTATCAGTGCTTGAGTTCACTCCAATAAGTGCTGCTTTCAATCTTCTATAGACAAAGCCCAACAGCAACTCCATTCGTTACCAACATTGTGCAACAGATAACCTTGTCCCTTAATTTGTGGTATGAAAAATAATTTGTTAGAAGTCTTTGACTCTCGATCGATGGATATTTCAGGTTCACCCAAAAGATAACAATGTCAATGCAAATACTTGTTAGCTCTGATTAGGAGGTTCCTAGTAGGCTGCCCAACAGGCCAAATATCAAATCTACATAGGCTTATGGTGCTAGTTAGTTAGTTCGTTCTGAAGCATAACAACACAATACCAAAATACCAATCAATTGATACTTTTAAGTTTTTAACTCTAACATAAGGAATGAGCCATTGAAAACAACTTCTATCTGAAAAACAAGGCATAAATGTCTCTATAGAAAGCCTTCCGGACTCTGTATACAAGAACAGCTAAAAAACCAAATTCAGTATGACCATGATGGGACACTACATTTTCCACTATGCCCTTAAATTGAATATCAACACTCTGATTTTGGATACTCCCAAAACAAATTGTGCATCAATGTTCCTTTTGCTCGCGACTATATTCAGCTTCTGCTCTCTTGGATGCCTTTAATTTTTTGTACCCTATATCAGTTCCAAATACCCTATATACAAAAAATCACGTAGCACTGTCAGTATTACTAGTGGAACTGGAACATACGAAGAGAAATGCTAGTTCAACATAATCCATGTAATGTCAGTTAGGCCATCTCAGATTTGAACCAAATGTTAGAAATAATCATAGAAATTAGAAAGTAAAGTGTTAGAATATGAAGGGTTAAGTTACTATACGTTAAGGGACAATATTTTTGTTTAAGGGGTGCTATTCCTTCTAGGATGGAAAAGTATCCCCAAAAAATATCGGTAAACGGGATGAGTAATTGGACTGGATACAAGACGGGTATAGACTTTTAAATTTACCCAGGTAACGGGTGTTGTAGTATCCATACGGCCCCATATAATTTTGTGAAAAATAATTATATTTTTTACAACTAACACTCTAAGAGCATGTCCAACTATGATTTCTTATATGGTTTTTTAATCATTTTTTTGTGATTTTCGTGATATTTTTTTGGTTCACACAATGTTATGTTACTCTTAAAAAACTCATATAGAATTTTATTTCAATGCTAAAAAAAAGCAATAAACTTCAAAAAATTCATATATTTATATTTTTTATTATAATTTAATTATTATTCAAATAAAATAATTAATTCATTTTTTTTAGTTTTTATGTATACAAATAATAAATATGAATAATTAAAGAAAATATTAAATATCAATTAAAAATAATAAAAATTACATAACATTGAAAGAAAATGCTTAACAATAAAAAATTATCTCACAATGATAATATCTCCACGAACAACAGTAATATCTCTATCCAAAAAAAATTAAAAAAATTGTGATAAACGTTTCCCAAATTTACTGAGTGCAAAACATTTCATATTGATTTAGTTCATGGAGATCATTTTCTCTCTTTTCCTCATTTTCTATATTGTTCTGAATCTTGATCTGAATTAGATTTTTTTTGTTCAACTTTTATGAATTTTGGGATTCATTGTGGTTGTTCTTTGTTCATTTGAGTTTCTGTTCATTGTTTTTCTCTTGAGATGATTATCTTTTATGATCCATACGTGTGTTAAACCAGATTGCTGTGAAGAAATTATTTTTTTAATGCTAAAATATTGTTTCTTATATAAGAAATGAATCTAATGAGTGAAGGAATGCACCCTGGGTTTGCTCTAGTGACAAAAAAATTTAAGGAGTTGTTTCTTCACACTAAGCACCCCGAAAGAAACCATGGTTGGAGATGCTTTAATATCTAATAGAATCACTACGAGAGAATATGTAATGATCATAAGATCTAGAGTGAAAAATTCTAAACCTTTAATTAGAGTTTTTTTAAAATGATTAGAACATTAACTTTAACAATCATTATGAAATAAGTTTGGACAAACTAATATTATATTTTTGTATTTTAATATTATGTGGGTATGTTTTTGATATTATTTTTAGATTATTTAAAATGAATTTATACTATAATTACAGTAATTATTTTATTTAGTTTTTTATTGATTTATTATTATTAATCTTGTACATAAGTAAAGTATGGGTTATGAGCATATGTATACCCAACTGGTATGAGAATAGGAATTAAAATTACTAATGGTGCGAATATGAGACTTAGTATGAATATTATTTTTAATAGAAGGCAAGATAGGACCCTATCCAAACCCTACCCATGGCTATCCCTATTTCCTTCTTATGTAACCATTAAGCATTTTAAGGGTTTTTCTTTTTCTTTTTCACATTATGTCCATTTAATCTTGTAACTGAAAAGTCGTATTGGTTGAGTTACTCTACTGTAAATAATGTACAACTCAACTTGCTTGTGTGGCAAAGTAATACAATTTCCTCTATATTCTATAGTCCTCTCTATTTTTTTCAACATCAAAAAGGCTAATGATTTTAGCAAAATATGTCCAATACATACCAGTCCATGTAAGTAAGGGGTTGAGGAGTAGTTTGCAGACTTGGTGTACAGCAACCAGTGATGATAGTCATGTAAATCAGCTCTGAAAAGCGAGGATACAGAATTTAACAATAAGAACCATAGAGGAATAAACAAAGTTGATGGTGTCAAGTGAAGGAGAATGAACATCACACTCACCCCCCATACAATGGAATAAAGTTTGAAAGACTCCACGGGAAATGGTAACCCCGGAATACACATAATTCTTTCTCATGATGAACACTGTGTACATTTGTGTACAAGCATTTTGTGTGTAATATCCTGTGTCCCCAGTAGAATACAAAATCCTCCAAAATGAAGTAGAAGGTTATTTGGGTGAAAATGATTTTCCTGCAAAACCAAAAATAAACTCATGCCATTGCCATGTTAGCTTAATGGAAATGAATATTAGAAATGTACATGTAAATAGTTCCTATTATCATGTAGCACAAATGTTTAGAAACAAGGACAGTGATTAAAACAACTCTTAATTACCAGGACGGCTATGGAAGACTAGTCATGTATTTAAACACGGGATATGAAATGATCATAACCGGTAGATTGACACCAAAATGGCACAGCATCAAGCGAGTGATACATTTATCCTGAGCAGCAGGGCTATTATTTTTTCCCTGCATGAAAGCTAGCATTAGTGACTCTATAAATCTGTAACACACTGAGAAGACCAGGCTTCAAATGGTGAAAATGGGACAAGAGAAAGAGGACAGATAAGCAAAAGAGCAATCATTAACATCTATTCACCGGAAAGAGCAATGAAGAGAAATCATCACTTTTACCTCCTGAAAACTTGGCATCACTATATATAGTAATGTCATCTTACATAATGGAAATTAAGAAGAATGACAATATAATTAATATAGTAGCCAAAATGAAAATTTTAACAAAATACTATTTTGTTGGGAATGTTAAACTATTTAAGCTAACTAGTAAAAAGATGGGAATTGATGAGTATAAGATGCTAAGCTTGCATTGCAAAAAAATGATGAGAAAAAGTAAACGAACGGTGCCGTGTAAGCCGTGGTGCATTTCGCACAAAACTCCTTTCCTACCATTTATCATTTTCCTAAGCAAAATACTAGTCACACATTTAAATCAGCTGGAAAAAAGTGATTACAAATATTTGTTATTCTAAGTTCACCTTCAATTCGTTTCTGTTGTCGAATATTTGTACATGACAGAGTGAAAACTTTTTTTTCTCCGTTTTCTGTACAAATCTTTGAAAAAAGGAAACAAGTTCACAGTTTAATAATTAAAAAAGAAAACAGAAGTAAAAAGGCCCTAACTTTATCCCGAGTAGATAATTAGATATTTATATAAATAAAAATTGAGAAATCTTTTGTATATTATTAGGTTGTCTTCTTGACATTATCTCTAATTGTCATCTTGATATTATATTTAATCGATCTGAAAATACTTGAATTTTTGTGAACACATTTTCTTATACGTATTTTTGGGTTTGATATGTGAATGACATGATAGATGGATCATTTAATAGATCTAAGATACATTTTAATATTATCTTAAAATATAGATTTAAACCTAATTTAACTTCAAAAAATAGTGAATTTTCTCCTACTTATATATTTTTGGTATTATTTCTAACTAATATGATATGAGACTTGCATTTTTTCTAATATCTTATTCCATGTAATAATTCAACATACCATAAATAAGACATGCATGTACTACAATGGATTCTTTCAATCCTTGCCATGCAGGACATAAAGACAAGAAAAGACATAAAAGGGAATGGCCAGCCAGAGGGCATTTTAATTCTTTCCTGTTCTTGAATAACACAATTTTATCAAATAAGGCCCCACCATGAATGCCTGTTGGATCCAAAACATTTGAAATGCTAGACATAGAGACAAGGAAAATGGGGAGGCATAGGGAATTGATATTTGGACCATGAAAAACAGGAAAACAGGACAAGCTCTCATCGTATGGAATATGTCCACCATGTGAATTGTCGAAGCAAACCACATTGTCCAAAAAATGATAAACCAGAAAATTCAGAGAGAGAAGAATAAGGCAAAACCTGAATCTTATACTTGCTGAGCCACCCTGTCCTCTCAAGCAAAAGATAAGGAAGTCCAGACAAGAAGAAAACGCCTTCATGCAGAAAGAAAGTTGCCAGACAGGCCAGTTGAAAATCACAAAAATGAGGGATCAAAACCTGCTATCAATAAAAAGAGTGGAAAAAAAATGCAAAGGTGGTCAAAAAGTCAAACACCAATTCTGATTTTTGTGAAAGATTTGTGACATGTAACCAACTTCTGATAAACTTTAAATGGACACATTGCAAAACCAATTAAAGATGAATTTATGAAGAGAGAGAAGAGATAGAACCTGCCAAGCAGATTGAATGAAGAAAGCCATGGTGAAAGAGATTGAGAAAAAAAGTCAGAGAGGGTGATTAGTGTGTGAGAGAAATGCACATATGATAGTATGATAGTAGTAATAATTAATAAACACCACAAAGATGACCAACTAGACTTGCACTATAACTTTACTTGGTGAGGGTCATTCTTTTCTTTCACGCTTTCTCTGTTCTATTAATTGACCGAACTTAAGGGTTTCTAAAAATTAATTGGGCAAAAATATTGAATTGAACTAATTTTGAATTATTTTAATCGATTTAATTTTATATTTAAATAGTTAAATTAATTTAAAAATTAGTTTAAAATCGAACTTATTTTTAATATATATATATATATATATATATATATATATATAAAGAAACCAAAGTATCTTCCATTTTGAAAAAACAGAAATTTCGACTATTACTCATTTTCTAATTAGATGGACCAATCAATAATCATGTGCTGAACCAAAAGAAAAATCAATAATCATATGACTTTGGATTGCTTCAATTTACTAACCCACACACGTGCAAGCATTGCACGGATGCACCAATAAATCACTTGACAACTGTAAAACTCAAAATTGTTGCTTTTGGCATCGAGTATATATTTTTTTTTAATCAAAACATTGATGTTGAGTATTATTATTGATAATCAGTATTGGTCTCTGACATTTTATGAGTCTATAATAGAATAATAGATATAGATTTTTTATATATAAGTATTGTGAAATTTTAAAAATGTTATGAAAATTGAATTTGAAAATCAAAAATAAAAATTTACCACCATTCCAAATGAGGTCTGAATTTGCTTTTTTTTTTCTCTCTCTTAATTTCAAAAAATAATATTTCAGTCCCTCATACAGTAAAAAAAAATATATTAATGTGGAAAAACTAAAAAAAAGTATTTTTTTTAAATTAGAACACAAAAAATATTAATGACCAAAATCATATTTAAGCTTATATGTTTTATTATATAGAAAATATTTTCTCTATTAAAAATATACACATTCAATATTACATGTGATTAGACTTTTTTTGGAAAAAATTAAATTTTTGTTAACTATAGTGATTTGATAAGTTGAAATTAATAATTGTAAGATTTTTGAAAAAGCTGACAAAATTTAAGTTATTATCAAAAAGTTAAAAACTTTTTTATTCTCATATTAATGTATTTTTTGGGGCTCTTTCAGGCATGGGTCCGGTGTCATGGTACCTCCGAAGATGTCTCGGAACTAACATTGTTGATAATTAATTTCTTTAAAAAATTGATTAATCATTTTTAATAAAAAAAATTTCTTAACCATTTTTATTTATTTATAAAATTTGAATATGAGACAAATAATGTATTAGTTTGTAATTATATAAGTTAAATAAATAACAAAAATTATGATTCATATATAATTGTATAATTGATAATACTCTTTTCATTTTTTTACACTCTCACTAGATATGTTTTATATTCTCATGAGTCCTCTAATCTAAGTAGGCTTTGGCATGATATGCCTTTGATTAGACTGAGAAAGCGAATTAGACCAGTTGTGCGTCAAGTTGTACATCACTTGATCACAATACCAAAATAGGGTCAATCATTAAATGAATAAATTATGAATTATGCCCAATTGCCCATCAAATGTAAAAGATTGCATTTATTGTTGGGAACATTAATTGTACATAAACGTAATAATAAATAAAAGATTAGTTTAGTTTAGATTCTAACCAAAAAAAATATTTTTTGTTGATGTTTAATTCTTGTTGGAGATTGACTAATCACTTTTAGATTTAATATGATTGTTTTCTTTTAAGCAGGTTTTTTATATTTATAAATCTTAAATATGAAATCTTAATTGAAAAGACTAAATGTAATATTAAATAAATAACTTCTTGGTAATAAAAAATTAAAAAAACTAAATTGACAAAAAAAATCTTAGTATATTTGAAAATAATATTATAAAAGTAAATTCAGATGAATTTATTTTATTTTTAAACTTGTTTTGAAATTTTATGACTTTCTCATTGCTCTAATTTTCTACCCCTGTGCATACTATACACCAATTAAAAAGCTGACAAGCATGAAACAATGATTGGAGCTGGATGCTTTCTTTTTTGGGTAGTGAGTAATATTGATATGGTAATATTTGGAATTAATTATATTTTTGGCGTCTTTAACATTGATACTTTCAAATTTAGTGTTTTTTTTTTCTTTTATAAATTTAATCTCTCAGTTTTTCAATTGTGCAATTCATGTCTATTCACTAATTGGCATCCAAGATTTTAAAAAAATATTAACATGACATCTCACTATGTATTTATCTTGTCACACTAATATTTCCATTAAATATTCGATATCAAGTTAATAAGTTATCGAATGATTCAAAATTATACAGTTAAATTGTGGATATTTAACTCCTAATAAAAATAGAAGACTAAATTCAAAAAATATAATAGTAAGAGAATAAAAATACGGATGTCCCAAAAAAAATATCAGAAAAGATATAAAAATATTTAAAATTATAGTTCAAACTCTATAAATTAATAATGTCAGGAGCGGATAAATTTATTAATTTAGAGAGTTATTAATTTATCAAAAAATTTAATAATTATTAATTTAAAGAGTTTTTAAGTAATTATACTGTACATACCAAACAAAAAGGTAAATTAATTTATGCCTCTTAGAATTACGTTGCAACGAACCTTGAGACTCAACGTAAATTAGTAACTATTGTGTTCATATGCATTGGAAATCAATAATGACTTTTGAAGTACAATAAATGTAAACAAGAGGAACAAATGTGTTCAATGTATTCTTAAGCAAGTTTGACATATATAAATTACATGAATGTGTTAGAGTATTCAAACCATATCTCACAAGATGGCTTCTCATCTAAAAGGTGTTGCAAAATTAACTATGTCAGATCAAATACGTAAGGAGTTGTGTGAGTACAAGAAATAATCTTGCAAGCACACAAAAAGACTTGCAGAGATGACTAAAAGTTAGTCAAGGAACAATATCAAACACACTTAAGCGGTCAGATGACTATCTCTTTGCTGAAATAGAAAAGGGAAAAGCAGAGATCAAAAGACACAAACCAGCAAAATATCCTGACATGGAGAAGGTTGTTTATGAGTGGTTTCTCTAGCATTAAGAACGTGTGAATATCACAGGAGAATTAATTTTACAGAAGACAAGAGATACAATGAAACTCGTGTACCCTCATGATGATTCAAATTTTAACTTCTCTATAGGATGGCTAGGGAAATTCAAGCACCGACATGGCATAAAGTCATTTCGTCGTTTTGGCGAGAGTGAGTCTGTTTATGTACAAGACATGAAGCAGAAATTGGTATCGATTTGGGAGAAAATTGATCAGTTCATTATGAAAGATGTTTTCAATATGGATGAAACTGAGTTGTTTTATAGGCTACAAGCTAATCATTCACTGGCAACAAAACAACTTGAAGGAAGAAAACAAGATAAAGAAAGGTTGACGGTAGTTATTTGTTGCAATGAAGATGGCTCTGAAGGTTGACTAGTGTGCATTTTGATGAATATGTTCGTTCATTTGACCAAATGATGCATGGTAGAAGAGTTCTACTTGTGGTGGATAATTGTCCAGCACATCCAAGTAATATTGAAGGGCTAAGAAACATTGAGTTGTTCTTCTTGCCACCCAACATGACATCAAAGATTCAACCTTGCGATGTTGGGATAATAAGAGCTTTCAAGATGCATTACCGTAGAAGGTTTTACCGCAAAATATTGGAAGGTTATGAGATGGGACAATCTGATCCAAGGAAGATAAATGTCCTTGATGCTATCAATTTGGCAATCCCAACTTGGACGATAGATGTTCAAAAATAAACAATAGCGAATTGCTTTCGACACTATAAAATTCGTTCAGCTAGTGACGTTGCAAGAAATTTGGATGAATCCACTTTTGATGAAGAAACTCAAGACCTCGAGACTATGATCAATCAATGTGGCTATCATAATAAGATGGATATTGACAATCTAATGAACTACCCAGGTGAAAATGAAGCATGTTCGGAGGTTCAGAGTTTAGAAGATATTGTGGGTACTATCATTGAGAATAATGCAGAGGATGACGGCGAAGATGATACGGTGTCTTTGGAGCCTGTTACGTAAAAGGAAGCACATATGGCGTCGAACACTCTTCACAACTTTATGATACAATACAAAAATACAACACTTGAGCTATTGGATGCAATAAGAAAAGTTAGAGATGAACTCCAAATAGACTTAAATTTTAAAGGAAAACAGACAACTATTGAATCATATTTCAATAGAGTGTAATATTTTTTTTTTCAGTTTTTATGAACTATTAATTTATGATTTTTTTAAAACCGAAAATTATAAAGGGATCTCATAAAAAATTATTATCTTATTATTTTATCAAATTTTTTAATTTTTTATATTAACTCAAGTCGAGACCGGATAAATTTATTATTTTAACGAGTTTATTAATTTATCGAATATTAATTTAAAGAGTTTATCTAATATGCGGTAGCCATAGGCTTTAATCATAACTGTGGCAATTAATGAGAAAAAAAATAACTACGTCAATTATTAGAATCTTTTACAAAAAAAAACAAACTTGTGAGTCAAATCTAATTACGCATGGCATACCTTTGATTAGATTGAGAAACTGAATTAGACAACATAGGCATAAGTTCACGTGGACATAGCTTGACCACAATATATATAGAGCGAGGGTGAAAAGAAGGATAAATCAATAAATTATGAATTTTTTTTGGTAAATTATCAATAAATTATGAATTTGACCCTACGAATTATAACTGTTGATGAGAAAATATAGATGATGATAAAATACATACACTTAATAACAAATTCCAAAAGATTTATTTAGTTTAGATTTTAGAGAATTTTTTAGCAAACATATTGTTGAAAGAATTGATGGCCAGAAAATTTATTGTTATTATAAATTATATAGTTTAGAGTTTAGACGCGCCATTTTTATTAAATGATAAAATAAAATCAGTTTTGAAGTATAAATATAACTATGTTTTCAAAATATAGAAGGTTCAATTAAAATAAATCCGTTCATTAATAAAGTTAAAAATATACTCCTCTTAAAATCAATTCTTTTTAATAACACCACGCTTCCTACAGCAATAAAAAGCAACGAAACATGACCATTATATACATTTTCACGTTAAGAAATGATACTTGTTGTAAAACAAAACTACAAAGAGAGCGAAAGGGAGAAAAGTGAGATAAGAGAAAAAAATATATAATAAATGATATAATAAAAAGAAACAGACACGTAAAATGATATTATATAGATTGTTATAGGAATTATTTTTTATATATATCATATCTCTTTGGAGGTTGACAAATTTTAAATTTTGAAAATTTTAAAAATTAAAATTAATTTTAGTTTTATAATTTTAATTTAGTTTTGTGATTTTAGTATTTAAAATTTAAACCACACAAATTATGTATTTTTATTCACTCGCATTTGGTAGGAGTAATAATTAATTGATGACATGACACTTGATAATAATGTTGATACAATACAATAATAATAAATAGTATGTGAACCTTTTAACTAATGGAAGAAATCAAATAACGTATTTTACAAATAAAAAGAATAATATTGCTACTTGTTTTAAAAAAATAGTTATTCTAAAATTAAGATAAAAACATTTTAAAATTAAATTAAAAAACAATTGAACTCAATTTACTAAACAAGGTTTTGTTTACAAATTTATATTTCAGTGTAGAAACTAAAAATTGAAAACTTATCAATCCTTTTAATAGATAAAGCCTATTATGTTGATTTTGACAACAATGATATAACTCTTTTTCTTTCAAATTAACTAATTTTAAATTATCAATTTTAAAGGTCCCAATAATTATAAAATAGAACAAATAATATATATATATAATGAGAGTGTAAAATATTTTAGACTATTATTCATTAACATATGTTATACATGATAAAGCTTCTTGACTTCTATAATTATTTTAAAAATCATCCTTAAAAATAAGTTGCAACTCAATCACAACTGTCATTTGACTCCATACAATTGAAATGATTTTATCATCAAACAAAACATTCACGTGCAACAAGGAAAAAACAGGGTATTATCAAGAATATTAGATCAGCAAAGGGAAACATCCCAAAATTGAAATTACTGTCAATAATGAAGTTTTTCTAATAACAGGGCATGAATGTCCAGAAAAAGCCATCAGCACATTGAAGACAAACACCAGCTACTACAAAAACACAAGAACACATAAGGAGTTGATATCATAGACATTTTTCAAATATGCCCTTTTGCAAATCAACTCTCTAATCATTCCTGGATATTCCTAAAAACGTATTCTTATTGTTTCTTTTGCTCGCCACTGTCTTCAACTCCTATGCTCTTCAATGCTTTCAACTTTCTGTAGCCTATATCAGTCCCAAATATCCTATTACGACAGCAAAAATGTCATCTACTATTGTCAGTATAATTAGTAAAATATCAATATTTCAAGGCATCAATGCATCACTATAAATGTCAGTTAAGCTATTTTAGATTCTATAATCATCATGAAAATTAACAATAATTCTTTAATCACTATGCGCTCAAATGCTTACCGGTCCATGTAAGTAAAAGTTGATGAATAGTTCCCAGACTTGGTGTACAATAAACGGTGATGATAGTCATGGAAATCAGCTCTGAAAGTGAGAATAGAAAGAGTTTAACAAGAGGCACAATAGTAGAATAAACCAAAATGGCTGGTGTCAAGTGAACGAGAAGTAAATTCACACTCACCCTCCATACAATGGAAGGAAGTTGGAAAGACTCCATGGGAAATGGTAACCACAATGAGCCTCAACTGTCTCTAGGACTCTCAGAACCATCCATAACCAGAGAGTTATCAAGTGGGGCCCAGTAATGGCAGGACCAAAAATGGTAGCAAACCCAAGGAAAAGTATCTCAGCAGGATGAGCATATTCAGAAGTCAATCCAAACGGTGTAGCATACCTTCACAATATTGCAAAACCCTATAGTAGTCTATAGATAATAAATATAATAAAAGCTAAAATCCCATTACACACAAATAAACTTACTCATGATGAACACTGTGCACATGCTTGTATAACCACTTTGTGTGCAGTATTCTATGTCCCCAGTAGAATATAAAGTCCTCCAAAATGAAGTAAAAGATTATTTGAATTAGAACTACTTTCCTGCAAGACCAAAATCCAATCTTGCTAAATAAGCTTAACAGAAGAAGCACATTCTAGACATATCTACTGTCAAAGCTCCTAACACGGGACTCCTATGTTTAGAATGATGACAGTGCTCAAAAGAACCTGAATGTACCAGGACGGTAGGGGAAGACTACTCCGCATGCCCATGTATGTGAAGACAGGATATGAAAAAATCATAACAGGTAGATTGACACCAAAATGGTAAAGCAACAGACGAACAATACATTTCTCCTGAGCTGCAGGGGTGTTATTTTTGGCCTGCAAGAAAGGAAGATTAGCAACAACAGTAAATCTTACACACTAATCAGACTAGGCTTAAGCTAAAGAAAAAAGGACCAAGAGAAAGACTGGTGAGTAGCACAGTAAAATCAACGAGAAAAATTGATTGCATATTTAGAGCAGACAAAATTTAGCTTCTGTTATTGTTCCTAATGTATGAAGCTACATATTTACAATTGAAAATGGAAAACAATTTATCATTCCTGCCATTATCAAAGGAGTTTGGTCAATACACCATTAAAATATAGTAATAGCATGAACAATTATCAAAAAATTATGTTATATACTTTTGCATGAAAATCTTTTGTTTGAATCAGCCAACCCAAAGGTTGAGAGTCAACACCAAAAGGCATTGTTAGAACAAAATATGTAAGAATACAAATAGAGAAAAAGAAATTGATAGTGTGTCTGGATTAGCTTCCTGGTGAGAAATAATCAATTACTTTTTCATGATGAAGGTAAAGCAACAAACAGTTTCTTTTACTTTTTCATGATATCACCTTGATTTTGTGGGATAGAATTGATTCTTTTGTATTATCCAAACACACTATGAAAAGGGAAATCTTCAGGAACTTCATCATTAGTTTTTTTTTTTTTTTGACGAACTCCATCACTTGTTCTTAGCACCAATGAAACAGGGTAAAGGGAATAAGCAAGGTGCATGTGAAGGAACAATAATTTCAAGTCAAAGCAAACAATGTTGGAGCAGTTTAGTCATGACAGATACTCATTCTGAATAGAAAAACAACAAAAGATAAAGCACTGAATTTCCATCTTGTAGAACAAAATGACGAATATCAACAAATTTGAACAAGGGCAGACCTGAATTTTGTACTTGCTCATCCACCCTGCCCTCTCAAGCCATATAAAGGGAAGTCCAGACAAGAAGAAAACGCCTTCATGTAGAAAGAAACTTCCCAAACACGCCAGTTGAAAGTCACTGAAATGTGTGATCAAGTACTGCACCACAAAGAAAAGCATGAGGGTAATAGAGAGAATTTCATTTCCACAAAAAGTTAAAAGGACCAAACATCAATTCCTACTTCTGGTAGATAGTACAAACATGTAATCATGCAATCTACAGGACCTGCAAGATTCTGAAGGCAAAAAGCCAAATATAAACAAGTGAAATTACGTCCGTGAACATGCTAAATTATATGTGCTCCAGCAAGGAAAGATTTGAATCTGCCTCTGTTCTCAACTACTTTTACCTTTATACACTACATATTGAATAATACATATTATATTTATTAATTTCTAATATATTATATGCACAGGAAGATTAATATGAGGATTAACAAACTCTTTCAATAATTAACACATACGCATCTCAAAAATCAGACACTACTGAATACTTCAACAGAGTTCACAAAACTAAGAATCTAAAGACTAGGCAACAAAAAATTGGGAGTGGAAAGTAAAAAAAGCCTAATTTCAAAATCATCAAGGACGGTGATCTATGAGAAGAGAACAATTAAAGTCCCAAACAGAGCAATGAGCAATCATTATGCATAGTGGAATATCAAAACGGCAATGACAATAGCCCCAATCAATAAAGCACAATTTCTCATTCCAAAACAAACCCAATAATGTGCACACTCTCGCCAACTACATCAATAAATCAACAAATACACAACAATCATTGCTAAAATCGCATGGCAAATCTGTCTGGAAAAGAAAAACGCCAAGAAAATTAAGAATAAAAAACTGGCGGTTGAAGCGGTGGGAAGCGGAAGAAATAAATGCAAAGAGTGAAGGGAGAACCTGCCAGCCAGATTCGATGAGGGACGCCATGGACAATGGAAAGAGGAAAGAGAGAGGCAATATGTGAGAGAGTGGGGAAGTGGATGCAGAGTTGAGTTGTGTTGTGTGTTGTGTGTTGTGTGATGTGTATATATGAGAATCAGAGGTAAAGCCAAAAGCAGTACCCAACAAGCCAAGACAGACTGTAATAATAACCAATAATCAAGCCACCTGTATATTAGTATTTCATTTTTATTAACACTCTCACCATTTTTCATTGCCAAAACCAGAGCCTGTTTCATTTTCTTGCATAACCCTATCTTATCATCCTTTAGATTTTCATTATGGTGTTTTAACTTTGGCTTTGCAAATAGATTAAATTAATTGGGTTTAATAATTAATTAATTAATCTAACAGACCAAGCTGGATTAGCATACGTGGTTTTGAGTTTTGAGTTTTGACCGGGTCCGTCTTTAGTTTTCATATTCTTTTAATTCTAATTCCTAACTTTTTGATTTATTTTATTTTATGATAAAATTCCTAAGAGGTGCAGACTGGTAAGAGTGCAGACTGGTGCAGTTCAAAAAACAACTCTAGCAGCACCCAAATAAATGTTTTGTTTGTACTTTGCCTAGGAAAAATTCAGAATATATTGGCGTTTTCTGTAATCATATTATTATTCTATTTTAAAATTTAGATAAAAATTAAGGGTTCATTTAATAGAATGGAGAAAAATACAACAGACAAAAATAAAATAGAAAAAAGGAAAGTCGAGATTAAATGTATTTAATTGAAGAAAAACATATAACAAATGAAAATAAAGATAGGGATCGAGAGATAAATGAAAAAAATATAAAAATAATACATTAATCTCACTTTGACATGACTTATTTTAATTTTCACCATTTAAAAATTCGTTTACACCTTTATCTCAATATGTTGTCAATTTTTTTTAATGAATTTTGTCAACTTAGAATAATTAGAAATGACATGACATTGATATAATGGTCTACCATTAACACCATACATGTATGATAATATCACAATTGACATGGTCTTTTGACACATATATTAACACTGACACTTACATACATGACATTAATATATTGACATGATATTTTAATACTTAGTTAAGGAGTAAGAAAATTATTTAGATCACTTGAAAGATTTATTATTTGATAATTATTATGTTTTTGATAGAATAAATGTTTTCATTTTTTATAAAAAAGACTTTCTCAATAATATCATTGATTTGCTTTCCTTGTTAAATAATATAAGTTATATTTGTATATTTGAATATTAATTTTACTTTTTTAGCCTTAAAGTATTATGATAATGTAATTTTAATTTCTTAATATTATATCAATATGTGTATCAACACTACAACAATGTGTTAGTGTCATATCAACACTTCCATAAATCATCATGTTAGTCACCATGTGAGCATGTTAATATTATATTTATTGTCAAATAAATAGGTTAGATGTCACTATCAAGTAATTCTAATTAATTGTGTTGTAAAATCTAAAAAGTTGACAACATATTAATAATATACTTGATTGTTATAATAAGAAAAAAACTTGTGATATAATTAAGAAAAAAAATTAAAACTAAACAATCATAATAAGAAATTCATCAAATGCATAAATTAACTGATACAAAGTTGTTTTATTTTTAATATTAATTTTCAGTTGAATCTTGAAAATAAGAGTTTGTAGAGGGTACTAATAATTCATAAAAATAAATAAATTATACTGTAGGAATGAAAAATGAAATCAAACTTTTTTGAAAAGTAATATTTTTTAAAAAGTAGATATATTATTTTTTAGATAAGCAAAACTATATATGCACCATATTTATCAAATACTAACTATTGTTAAGCTATTTTTATTTTTATTTTTTCATTTTTAAGGGTCTTGGGTTAGACACTTCCATCCTTTGATGCATGACATAGGCACACATATTGTCAAAGAAAAAGAATTTTTTTCAATTTCTGAAATTAAACCAAAATAAAAATAAGGTTAATGATATTTTTACACATAAAAATAATTTTTTACCAAAGACTTGGTTTACATGAGAGAATAAAAAACTGGCTGTTGAAGAGAAGTGGAAAAAATAAATGCAAAGAGTGAAGGGAGAACCTGCCAGCCAGATTGGATGAGGGAAGCCATGGACAATGGAAAGATAGAGAGAGCAATGTGTGAGAGAGTGTGGAAGTGAATGCAGAATTGAGTTGTGTTATGTGATGTGTATATATGAGAATCAGAGGTAAAGCCAAAGTGGAAGCCAGAGGCAGTACCCAACAAGCCAAGCCAGATTATAATAATAATTAACCAACAATCCTGCCACCTTTATATTAGTATTTCCTTTTTATTAATACTTTCCCTACCACGTGAGTATATATTTGTTTGCACTAGGGATATCTCCCAAGCGATAATCAAATACTAATTCTTCTTTGAGACTTAGTGATCATTAAATTGAATTTTGTCTTTTTTAATAAAATATTTTCTATTCATATGACTATAAATTAAACCCTCAACAATATGCTTAAAAAGCTCAATTATTGATCAATTATACTAAACCTTATTTGATTATTTCATATATTATTAATTATTAATCAGATCAAATTAGATTTTAAATAAATAATCTTATAAAAATTCAACAAAATATAAATATAAATAACTATTTTAGTGTGTAAGCTTTGTTTGAAAGAAAGGAAGTGTATTAATTTTGGTTAAATTATTTTGCATGTTCTTAAACTATTTGATAAAATTGGATTTAAGGATTAACTAGGTTTATTTGGTTAATTTTTTAATAACAATTAAATTCAAGAATCTAATTGAAATAAACAAATAACATTTAAGGATTTAATTGGAAAAAAAGAATAAAGATCCAATTAAAATTTTTCAAATAATTTAAGGACGCAATCCCCTGTATTTTTTCAGCTAGTTGAACTTTATATGCTAAGTAGCATGACTAGGTAATTTGGTTATTGTTACAGAAATTGACATTAAGATTTTGTGACGTGCACCTTGATATGAACATCATTTTGGATTAATCAAGTATATCATTGCTACTTATATAAATAAAAGTATAATAATTATATTTATATGTATATGATTATAAGGACTAAGAAAAATAAAGTGATTTTATAAAAAAAAATTGTATAAAGTGATTTGTCCTTTTTAAGTTAAAGAAAATTTGATAATATGAGTGTATAACTTATTTTCTTTTCCATAAAAAAACTTATTTCTTCTTTTATTTTTTTCTCTTTATTTATACTCAAATAAACAAAAGTATAAGAAAGAAAGAATGAACTAATATTTATAGTTGGCATTGCCAAAACTCTTTGAAAATTTGTGATACATATTAACTCAGTGTCTGTGCCAGTCACGGATGTGCAGAAAAATCTTCAAAATCTGAATAAGGAATCTTTTTAGCAAGCTAAAGGCTTTGATATCAATTAACATTGCCCATCATTTTTCACTGCTAAAACTGGAGGCTATTTCATTTTCTTTCATAAACCTATCTTGTCATCCTTTTGGTTTTGATTATGGTGTTTTAACTTTAGCTTAGCAAAGTGATTAAATTAATTGGGTTGAATAATTAATTAATTAACCTAACATATCAAGCTGAATTAGCATACGTGGTTTTGAGTTTTCAGGTTTGTCTTTAGTCTTCACATTCTTTTTATCCTAATTCCTAAATGATATTTTTTATTTATTTTATTTTATAATAAAATTTGTAAGAGGTGCAGACTCGTGCAAAACTGTGCAGTTCAAAAAACAACTCTTGCGGCACCCAAATAAACATTGTTTGTACTTTGCCTAGGAAAAATTCAGGCAGGGAATAGTTTGGCATTTTCTGTTCAAATCATTTTTTTAAATCATATTATTATTCTATTTTAAAATTTAGATAAAAATTAAGGGTGCATTTCTTAGAACGGAGAAAAATAGGATGGACAAAAATAAAAAAATAAAAAAAAATGCAAGAAAGAAAGTATAGAAATGTATTTAATCGAAGAAAAACAGAACAAATGAAAATAAAAATAGAGATAGAGAGATGAATAAAACTAAGTAAAAAATAATATAATAAGTCTTTGTCACATGACTTATTTTAATCTTGATTATTTAGAAATTCATTTACATATTACAAATATGTCTTTATGTAATATGTTGTCAATTTTTTTTAAAATAAATTTTGCAACTCTAATTAGAAATGACATAACATTGATATGTTGATTGAATAATTAACACAATACATACATGATGATGTTTCAATTAACATAGTCATTTGACATATATTTTAATATGACACTTACATAAATAATATTGAGATGTTGATATTATAATTTAACACTTAGTTAAGAGTATGAAAACTACTTTAGGTCATTTGAAAGATTTATTAGATAATTATTATGTTTTTTGATAGAACAAATGTTTTATTTTTTTATAATTTTTTCTCACTAATGTTTTTTATTAGCTTTGCTTGTTAAATAATATTAGTTAGATTTGCATGTTTGGATATTAATTTTACTTTTTCAGCCTTAAAGTATTATGATCATGTAATTTTGATTTCTTAACACTACATCAATGATTATCATGTCAACACCACAACAATGTTATAGTGTCATATCAACACTTCCATAAAACATGATGTCAGTCACCCTGTGAGCATGTTAATGTTCCGTTTGTGGCCAAATAAATCCATGAGTACATAAATCAACTAATATAAAGTGTTTCTATTTTCAATATTAATTTACAATTGAATTTTCAAAATAAGGGTTTGTGGAGGGTACCAATAATTTATAAAAATAAATAAACTATACTATGAATGAAAAATGAAATCATACTTTTTTGAAAAGTAATATTTTTTAAAAAGTAGATATATTATTTTTGAGATAAGCTAAACTATATATGCACCATATTTATCAAACACTAGACTTTTGTTAAGCTATTTTTTTTTTCATTTTTAAGGGTATTTGGTTTGACATTTCCATCCTTTGACGCATGGGTAGGCACACATACCGTTGGAGAAAAAGAATTTTTCCAATTTCTGAAATTGAACCAAAATAAAAATAAGATTGATGATATTTTTACATATAATTTTTTAAAATTTTATTTCACTTTCAACTTTTAAAACATCAATTTTAATTTTTATATATTTTAAAATATTCAAACTTTAGTCCATATGTATAAAAAAAGTTAACTTTATGGATTAAAATTTAGATATTCTCAAAAATATAAAAAAAAAACTATTATTTTTAAGAGCATATTTGATTTATCATCCAACTTATTTTACACGAATTCTAAGACAAAATCCAAAGATTTAATGGAAATTAAACACAAAAGGAAAAATAGTTACTTTAAAAAAAATTATTTTGTTACTAACATTCATTTTTAATGGTAAATCAAACCTATACTAAAAAGATAAAAAAAAAAAAAAACAACAACAACTTTGTGCAACTTATATCAAGTCAAAACAATAATCACATCATGTAAAAATGAGGATTCATTTTTTGTTCATTAGTATAGTTAAAATATATATTGTCACTAAAAAGTTACTTGAATTAACACCAATAATGGCACAAAAAGAAATAAAATGGTAATGTAATGATATGGAACTAACTATATTAGGCTATTAGCTTCGCAAGAAAGAAGCCGCCGGGAAAAAAAGATGTTCATGTTGCCGCTACATTGGTTATAGTTAAGAATGAAGAAATTGAAGATTTCTAAATTAGTTACAGATGACATGTAATACCCACAATGAGTCATTGAAGTATGCATATTGTTTTTTACCTCACCATATAAAACTTTGTAGCAGCATGGTCCAATCCAATCACACAGAGGGGAAGAACTTGTTTAGATTGAAAGGTAGAGAATAAAACTCCTCACTCCTTGTATCTGTCTTGAATGAACTGAATCTGTCCCACCAATGCATGCCTCTGTCCTTGCGAGTTTGGCTGTCTTTGTTGTGCAATGTGGCATCCAAGAACAGTGCCAATGAACCAGCAACAAACGCTTTTGATGAGAAGGGGACATTGATCATGTCGTTGAACTGCCAAAAAGAGAAAATATGAGTTGGTTGAAATAACAATGCACACACAACAATAAAAAAAAGGACTAGCAACACACTTTTTTAAACAAAGTCTCTTATTGGTTGAAGCTTTTTGAAAATGACAAAAAAAAATATAAGTCTCACATTTTATTTAATGACTCTCCCATGATTTTGTGATGTCCAATGAATTTCAACCAATAGTATAATGTGTTAAAGAAGAGTGTATTGCTATTACTCCTCAAAGAAAGTGATAGAATGAGAGAAGCTGAATACCCATCTAGCGTGGGTGTGAACAGGACCATAGTTCTTAAATGCTGTGTACTCATTGAAGTATTGTGGTACAGAGAAGCCCATGAAAATAGAGAACCCCAAGATGAGTTTAGTTCTAAAGCTGTTTAAATTGCAAAACTGAAGGAAACCGAGGCCTGCAGAACCTGTTACAGGGAAAAAGACAAAAAAAAATAATGATAATAACAACAAGGACTTAAATGAAAGTACGCAGAAAAACCAGATTCTTGAGTTGATCATATTTCATACATACCCACATAGGCAAAGAAAAGACAATATAAAGCTGCAACTATTGGTGCTGGGATTGAAGCAAACACAGCTCCAAATTTTCCTGCACACACATGCACATAGCACTTCATGGTAAGTACATTGATTTATCAGGGAGAAAAAAAATCAAAATTGCAATCCTAACCAACTTACCAAGTATGGAGAAAAAGATCATGAATCCTGCTGATATTTGAACAACCCTTCGGCTACCAACTCGCGTTAAAGCCAAGAGTCCAGCATTCTCTCTGAGAAAAAGCCAAGAATGCTTCTTATAATGATTTAGGTATAATATGTATTCCTGCTATGAAAATGATACCTCAAGTTTTGTACAAGAATCTTACACAGAAACTGAAGATCCATTCCCTGTCCCAAAGATCCCAGATAACAGAATACCTACCCCCTGATACATAAGAAATAACAACTAATGATGATCACAGGCAGCAAGAAAAAAATATGACAAATCTAGGACAAACAGAACTAAAAAGATAAGATTACAATACATCCTGACATTCATTTCTCCATTTATAAAATAATTTAAAACATATAATTTTATAATTTAGATAGTAGATAATGAGAAGCAAACAGATTAGGCGGGGGAATAGTTTTCAATTCATAAACTGGGTTTACCTGCCAACCGACACCACGGCTAAGAACTGAAGGTGGCAATGGAGTTGCACTTGCATACCTTGAAACAGCAATAAAAGCACCTGTTGACTGTAGAAAATTGAAATGTATGTGAAACCAACAACCATTACGTAAATATGCCACAAACTGGGGGAAATGGTCATGCACTTATGATTTTCACTTTGTTTACACCAACTTGGATGAAGTCTTATCACTTTTTGACATTTTTACATGTTAAAAGTTTCCACACAAAATAATTGCAGGACAATATGCTAACCACAACTAAGGGCTTCTAGAGGAGGGACAAATTAAATTTCAGAATTCACTACACTTATTCAAAAACTCATATAGCTCACCAGCATAAAAATAAACAAACCTCTACTAGTGCAACAAATGAAGCGGCCATTGTAGCAAAAGCTTCCCCAGCATCAAATGTAGGAGCTCCCCATTGGAAAGGATATGGGATTCTAATCCTGATTGATACATTTTATCAGCAACAATACTTAGGATTTAATCAAATTAAATCCATTTTTCCTAGTCATTTAAGATGATCCAAAACTACTTTCAAGAATCATCAACTGTGTCATCCAAAATATACTGCTACACAGGGAAGAAACCACTTCTACTATTAGAAAAATCACAAGACCCTTACCAAGGTGCACCACTTATAATTCCAGCACGATCAGTTCTGCAAGTACTCTGAGTGGTCTGTGGTACATTTTTATATGCTCCACCCACAGTAAGAAGATGAGCATAAATCCACACAATTGTCACTGAGAATATAACTGCAAATCTATCAAAGATAGGCTTTTCTGCTTTCATCACATGAGGAATGTACTGGACAAAGGAACACCACTACTTTAGAATATAACATTTAAATTGGAGACTGTAAAGAAAAGGAAAATCAAGATTTCATCTAAGGAAAATCAAGATTTCATCTAAGGTGGGTTTTAGGTACTCAGGATTATTTTTAAAGATGTCCCAAATGATGCAAGGAAAGGTAATTTAATAAACATCATGACAATTACACATCACCTGTGAAAATACTATTAACAATACAATTTCCGGCAGCCCAATCTCCACACATTTTGCAAGCTAGAATTCAAAAGACATGATAAAAAAAAGTGTTAATCATACCAATTATATAATTATATATTATATAATTCATACATGCAGAAAGAAATAAGAACTAGTTCTTGTTGCAGATATCAATACCACAGGAAAGCCCAACTCGTAAAGTCCAAAGCCTGACAGAGCAACCAAAGGAACAGCAGAAAGAGGGCTTAAGAACCTAAAAAATTACAACAAATTATTCTCCAATATGATTTCAAGAGGCAGAAAACGAGCCAATAACTTTCAGAATGGTAAAAGTCCTATCTATCAGTGAAACTGCAATTGAATTCAACAAAAGTTTGTGATCACTAATTGGGAGAAACCAAATGAAGCAGCGATTAGTACACAACTACACATTATAGAGCTAACCATTCTCCCAAACAAGTAAATTGGAAACATCTCTTAACATGTGAAAGTAAAAGTATTGCATGGATAATCTGACAGAGCACAATGTGACTACAAGATTGAGGTCAAAACCAATTTAAGTATCTAGACAGGAACCAACCTCACGACATTGCGCCAAAGTCCACTGAAGCCAACAACAATTTGGAGGGTTGAAGCAACAATAAGCGCACCCTGTGTTCCGCGCATTATCCTCTCGAATCTCTGCATATTTATCAGAATCCAGGTTAACAAGGATGGTGACACAACAAAAACGCCATAACATGTGTAATGAACCAACCTCCTGAGGATTCACGATGTCACTGTAGCGACCAGCCAAAATGATTGAAATGGTAGTTGGCACAAAGGTGTAGGATCCTCCAATAACTGCTGGTAGACGAGTCCCAAACAGTGTTTGGAAAAATGTGTTTATGCCAGCTACAAACAACAGAGTCTGGATCATTTTTGCTTTCTCTTCCTATTGAAGCACAATCGAGAACTTGGTTAGACTTAGGAACTACACAACATCATTGAAAACCATTTACTTTTCTTTAATCTTTTTCTTACATTTCCTCCTCCCATCTGAGTAACAAGAGTGGTTGGTATAAGAACAGTTGTGCCAAGCATCACCAAGTAATGTTGGAAACCAAGTAGTATTGCCTCCGCTTCATCAAAATTAAAATTCTAAACTCAATCATCACAATGACTATGAATGTACACTATTTAAATTTCAATAAATACTAAAAAAAGACTAGTTGGTTTCTATATCATACCCCAGAAAAAAAAATAGGTCTTAAAAGAGTTTTTCAAGAAATAAAAATAAAAATCATCACCATTCACCACATTATCAAATAACAATCATCCATATAAAAAGTGCAAAAAGGAAGCTCAAGTTTTTACAAAATAAAACAAAAGGGTTGTTGAACGAAGCAGTGAACTCACGCCATGGAGGAGGACTTGTGATGCAGTATGAAACATTTGGAAGTTGATCTTTCACTGGGTGTGGCTGAAGCTCTTCTGGCTTGGGTGGTGGTGCAGCTCCTGCCATGCTACTTGAACCTGGTGAATTCCAAAGTTCTCAAAACCCAACAAAGCAAAAAGAAGAAGAAGAAGAAGAAAAGGCTCAAACAAGCAATACCAGTTGGGAAGAAGAAAAGTCTCCCACAGACAAAAATGTAGTATTATGGTGATAAACCGAGAACAGTTACAATGAGAGGAAAATAATAAATGATGATGGTGTGGAAAACAAGAGAAGAAACAAAATGAACACTTTCCTTTCCTTTGTTGTGTTGGGAAGTGGGGAATGCACAAAACGACAATGAGCAAGTTCAAGGGGTGACAGACACACCTTTCAGTAACGTTATGCAGTGCAGCAAATGCAGGATGATTTCTTGGTTCAACAAAACAGAATGTGGAAAAAAGCAAAAGCAAAATGTTTCATAAATATCCATTATATTACAGACATGAAGACACTCTCAAAAGAGAGAAAAAAAATATCATAAAATTTATGACGTAATAAAACTCACACACCTCTTATACACTACAACACCATTCTTCCTATAGCAACAATGGAACCAAATTTTGCCCTCACGAAGTGACCATTCCTTTTATATTTGTAATAACATTATAAATTTCTATTCCTCATTGGTAAAAAAAATTATTATTATTTTTTATATATGAAAAATTACTGTTTTTTTTTATTACTATAAGTGTTACCAACATTTAAATAAGAAATTATAAAGTTTTGGTAAAAGCATCTTCCTCCACCTTCACCTTTATTAACCTCGGATTTTGTAGAATTTATTGTTTGACCAATGGTGTTAATGGTTGTCAAAACTTTAATTAATTATTAGTAGTCAGAAGCTCACAGAAAACGCCTCTCTCACGCATTTCAGCATATAAATATAACCTTTTAACACGTCAAAAAGATTACCATTGCCACGATTTTGGGTGTAAATTGTGACTTTTCACTGAGTTGCAGGTTTTGTGCAACCGTTTAGTCCATTATTTTCCTTGTATTGTCAAACTTTTGCTTACTTCATCGACGGTTTTGCATTGTCACTCGGCACTGAGTTGTCTTTCTTGGACGCTTTCTTCCTCTACTCAATTAGGAAATCCTCTCTCATGTGACAGTGATCACACACAAATTGCGTCTATGGCAAAAAGTAAACATAAAGTTGGAAATTAATGTGTCATCATGCCCCTCCCATGCCAATGCAAGTAATACTATTTGGACTAAAATGTTTTTATTCTTTCCAAAATTAAAATGTATTAAATTTTAGCTAGAGTTAAGTTTGAGTAAATTCAAATATATGTTTGTGATTTTTTATATAGATCATATATAATGTATATATAATATTTTTGTACATTCATTATGTAGAATGTAAAAAAAAAAGTTATACACATAAGTTTAAATATTTAAATCTTATTTCAAGTCAAAATAGTAATATATTTTTTTTTCATGATCATGGGAACAGGCATATATCCCAAGCTATATGGGTCATTGAATGAACATTGATGGTACAGTGAGTCTCAGTAAGGAATAAATTCTGGTATCCCTCTTTGTTAATGGCAATGGTTGCCTTTCAGAGATTTGGAATTTCACTTTAGCTTAAACAGTATTCACGAAAGTTGAAATGTGACTTTTTTGTTTACTCATTTTGTGCTTTGCGGTTTTAATATTCCAATCCTACTTGTGAGTTTTATACATTAAGTTAGTGAGTGAATTATAAATAAATAAACCAAACTTCAAATCAAATTTATACTGGTGTATTTTAAAATTAATGTTCTCCATCGGCTGAAGTCAAATCAAATTTAACGGTTTCTCTAGCAGTGATTAGCACGCATTAAACATAGAGATGACTCTCACATCTCTATTTTTGTTTGTATATATCTTCCAATTACATTTTTTAGAATATATTTCCTTCCTCGTTTATCATTTGACATTTTAACAAAAAAAATCCTTTTTTATTACCATTTTATAATATCAAATGAAATATTAAATATTTTTCCTCATATATCCTTAACTATTTATTTTAGAGTACGAAAATGAAAAAAAAAAAGTAATTAAAATAATATAAATATTTTTCCTGATAATATCAATAAAATAATAAATATTAACTATATATTTTAATTATTGTATCAAAACCTTAAGCATGACTGCATGAGACAGAGGAGTATCTTCCAATATTATTGATGGATTGACGTGGTTTCTTTGATTATTTACACTTCTAGAAGCTTCTTGTCTCCAATATTTACATCAATTAACATGCATGAAAATATTTTATTCCACGTGCCATTCCAAAGAAATTTGCCAATCACTGCAAATATCGTGCTTCGAAGATTCTCCTCCGACCAATCTCTCGCTTTTGTAATTTTTTATATTTTATAATATTATAAATTTTAATTTTTATAAATTAATTAATTTATCAGTTTTAATGATATGTTTTTTTTTTGTATATTCTGTTATTTTAATAACGTAGAACCAAGTGAAGTTTTTTTTTGTGGAAATCGAAAATAATATTAAGATTTTATAATAACTCATATCTTTTCAATCAACTAAACTAAACCTTAAAAATAATTGTTACTACAAGGTAGATCTTTGTAATAGACTAGTTATATAAAAGATCTCAAATGTGATTATTAAGATTAAATTAGAGCATTTTAATGAGAATTTTTAAGTTACTTTGATGGTTTTTATAGTATTTATTTTTAGTTTTCTCAATGTCATGTTATTCTAATAAATCCATATATAATTTTACTCAAAAAGTATTAAATTATATAAAACTTTAAAAAATTCACATTTTTTTATTTTTTTTATTTTCATTTAATTATGGTGTTGATATGTGTCAGGTAAATATTATTTTTTATTACTGAGGAATTGTTTCTTACATAAGATACTAATCTTATTTTTAATGTAGATTTATTCCAATAAAAAAAATAGTTTCTTCCCTTAAAAACCCTTAAAAAAAACCATGCTCTAAGTACCAAAAAAATTTACTATCCTCATGTTTTGGATTTGCATTTTAAATAACTTGTTCCCGTCTCCTTGAAGCTACAATGTGTAGCTTCTTGTGTGTCTTTTGCTCTAATTTAATGTGAAAACCCTCATATATGCGAGTTGGAAACATAGAAATGAGAAACAACCATGTGCTATGAGAGACAAAGCATAAATCTAAATTTAGCTAATGGACATATAAAACAACAATGTGCTGAATGTAAAAGGATTGAAGTAAAATATATAAATAAATAAAGAAAAAACATTAATAATCATTTTTAGAACATGATTAGACATGGCCTACTTGCCTAACCTAGCATACTACAAATTGTCATTAACAAAATTACAAGATGCAAATTTTGTTTTAGTATGCAAAGCTATTTACTAGTATAAACCAATTTATACTTGTACAGCTGCGTGAAAGTAATTCTTGTAACATTGTATTTTATCAATTGATTGTTCAAGTAATTTATTTAAATTATAAAAGAAAATAAATTTAAGTTAATTAAGTGCTTGAATGAATTAATTAATTGATGAGTTAGTGATGTTTATGATATGTTCTATGAGTATTAGTGAGCTTTAGTGTGTTTAGGTTTAGAGGGATGTATTTTCGATTTATGAGAGATAGTGCTAGTAGATGTCAAGGTGCAGAGAATGAAAAGCTAGAAAGTCACTTAAAACTTATCATAAATCTTCATATTCAAAAACTCTTCTTAAAAGAAACACTTTATTTTTCACTCACTTCCTCTTTTCCAAGAAACCACCATTGAAAAAGCTTAGAGCTTTGGTGCTATACAAAAAAGGAGTTCCATTCCTCCCCCTTTAATGTTTGTTGGTTGTCTCTAGGTGAGGTAAACCTTTGTCTTCCTCTCTTTCTGTTCATTCTCATTTTTTCCCATGAACATGTTCATTTGCAAGATTTTAATTTGTTTTTTTTTTTTTGGTTTTGGGGTTTGGAATGGTATGAATGATGTAAAACTGTTGTAGGAATGAAGGAAAACTTTCATATTGAACCCAAGGTCTTTTCCTTTATTCCTCTTTTTCATCTAAAAGCTAACTCATTGAGTTGATAGGTAAGGAAAACTCATCTCTTTCTTATTTTGGATGTTTTGAAATATTAAAAAATGTTTTGTTGAAGCTTAAATCTGTTGTTGCACACTAAGATAGTATTTTTCATTTTTTTTTAAAAAAAGAATCCAGACTAAACCTAAACATAGGTTGCGCCTTGGTATTTTGTCGACTTTATCTTCTTTTACCTTTCCAAGTGTAACAAGGAAAAAAGAAATAAAGAGAGAAATTACTATGATGGCTATTTTTACATCCACTTAAAGACTGAAATCAAAGTTACAATTGTAATCATTTTAAATTTTTAACCAGAAAAAATGATCCACCTTTATTATTAGAAATAATTACTTAATCAATTAATTTCTTATCGATTGATTTAATTAGAATTGTAATTCATCTTCAATGTTTTGTAGGAAATTGGTATTGTCTCCTCCAAAATTGTCTTTGGCCTCTGTCGTCAATCCGGAAATATCAAAATATCATTTGTTTCCTTTCCTCCAATATTGATATCCACTCTTTCCCACCTACAATGACTATTACACAATGAAATCATGATTCTGTTATACTATATAAATTGTGATACAACAAAATCGTGATCCCATTGTGACACAGAAATTGCAACACAATGGAATCGTGATCTTGTTGAGTTGAAAATTATGCAATTAATATCTAAGATATTTTTATTTGTCAAATAATGAAAAAAAATGCACAACAAAAGTATGACTTTGTTGTACATTGTGCAACAAAATCATCCTTTTGTTATACATTCTTTGTTAATCATCATTTACAAAAATACACTTCCACTGCACTAATGAGGTGCAAAAAAATATTGTGTAATGGAATATTGATTGCACTATAAATTTAATGCAACATAAGTCTATTTCTGTTGTGTGTTGTGGGAAAGAGTGTTTTTGGAAAATTTGAAAGATGGTAAGGGTCAATAGCAACTATTTTGGGGCCAATAGCAGACAAGACCCATTAAAATATTTTGCAAGGCCTGATCCTTATGATTGATGAATGCAAGCTATAAGGGATTGCTATTGGCTTTACCTAATTTATTATTGGCACTACCATGGGTTGCCTTTTTGTGGTATTCCCAAATTGTCCCTTGGTAGGAAACAAAATGAAAACACGTCTCTATTTTGTAAAGGGGAGGGGGGGGGTGAAAAAACTAATTAACAATGTGATTATGCGGTTAATTAGTTTTTTCAACCCTATTTTCAAAACGGAAAATTTTGATAGTTATGTGACATAATTGTATTTCTGTTGTGCTATTATTTTGCCACCCCCATTTGAAAAATGGAACACATGTTTTCATTGTTGAGTTGAGAAATTGACCAACATAACTATGTTTTCATTGTTATATTTTTGTGTCGATGCATTGTGTGCAATAAAAACATGTTTTCATTTTTTAAAATGATTATAAAAAAATCAACAAAAACATGTTTCCATTGTTATTTTGTCTATCAACGTTAATAATTAAATGTTTAAGGACCTCAACTTGACTTACAACATAATATGCATGGTCTACAACAATCAGCAAACTTTATAGTCCACATTAAATTAAAAGCATTAGCTAGAGTTTTACGAAGTGTCAAATGAATACACATAATAGTACTTAATACAAGAGGAGTTAACTAAAATAATTAATCCTTAAATTTTTCTACTGTATATTGAGATCCTATAGTTGAATGAAACATGAACAAGTTGATTTCTTGTATGTGACGCATGTATGATCTCTGCCATCAACGAGCTTCATGTGTGTAGTATGTACTCCATTGTGGTGCAATAGGAAGTAAGGGACAATCATCCTTCAAATGCATCTAGATTATCATAGAAAAATGATATAGTCGAGTTAGTTAGCAAATCAATTAATGGTTATAATGCTAAAAAGTCTCTTAAGTAGATGTTGTATACCTGCACAAAATGATTTTCGTTGACAAATGATGGAATCTAGATGAGACCCCTTGAGTGTTCACTCTTTTAAACCAATATACATATTAATCTTGTCAAATGAGAGAAGGAGAATACGAGAGAACATGAGTCGCGTAATCTGAAGGAGAAAGGGGAATTAGTATGGCATGTGCGTTTTCTAATTAGATTTTTAATCATGGTCTTTAAATTTAATCCTATAATTATAATTCGTTGTTCTTGTATTCTTGGAGGAGTCACTCACTATAGTGTGTGCACTAAATGAAATTTCATGAAATGAAACTTAACCTATATGCATTAAGTATAAAAAAATATTAATCTTTTTTCCAAACTATCCAAACAAGACAATTTACAACAATTTATACTTGATTAATCAATGCATATATTAATCTTAAACGGAAAACTAATATTAGAAGTATAACTGGAATATAAAACAGTGTTAACTCGTTGACAAATGTATCAAATCGTCACAAGTAGTAAAGTTCTCGAAAGTCCGAGTGTCGAATCCACAAGACATTTAAAGATAAAATTAGAAGATAAAGAAAATATAAGATTAAAAGATAAAATTAGAAGATAAAAGAAAAAGATAAAAGATTGAAAGATCAAAATAGAAGATAAAATATTTAAATTGAGACATGATAAAGATAAGAATAACTACTTCTAAGAAAATCCAACAATAAAATAAGAAACTTCAAACAATAAAATAGGGAATAAAATCTATATAGTAAAATTGCTAAAACCTGACAAGTCTAATTAGATGTTGTACCTCCATTTCTTGAACGCCTTTCTTTGTGCCAATATCTTTGTCATTCATTGTATACAGTCTTGATGGTTGTGACATTTTTCTGATCTTGATCTTTGATTGTCAACAAAATTTTACTAGGTTTCACCATGTTTTTGCTTTTGACTATGCATAATTTTTTCTTCACTACTTAAACAACCAACATACACATGTCCCAATAGTGTTTCACTAACTGTGGTTATGAGCACCACAAATAAAAAAAAAAGTTTTCAACCTACCTCTTTGACAAACTTCCCCTTTAATTTAAACAAACACCCACATTTTCTGATTCAAGTATTCTTACAGACTAATCCTTGTATTGCTTGTACTTTGCTCCATTTTCACAACCCACTACAACATAGATTTTTCTCATGTTTTTTGACCTATGAATGACAAGAACAAATCCTAGACTATTCCCCAAATCTCAATCCCAGTGCATCAAATCATCTCGATTTGTAAAAACCTAAAAATCAAAATATTTTTCTTCACTTACACATCATACATATACAAAAATATAAAAATCAATCGTCAACTAATCAACATACGTCATCAACTGTGAAAATGATTGAAAAAGTCAAGACAATCAGGTTTGGGGGGTCAATGTCCAATCCATTGTTAGGATCTTCATGCTAATTTCCTAAACCATCGTAATCTGTAGGCATTTCATTTGATTGATAAGGATGGTAAAAATCATTTTGGCTATCATCAAGCATGTTTCCAAAAACATGAGATATTGCAAATTGACCAGGAAAAAAATGTATTCCAATTCATGTATTCTTTGTAAAGAACCATTCATGAAAAAATGATAACAATGTTCGAGCAAGAAAAAAAAGCTCTATGATTCCATTGATGTCAAGAATTCAACACATCATAGAATCTTGATTCCGTTGAGTAGTTTGAAATTTGTTAAAAAAATATGGTATTGTGATTCTGCTCTTTAACATAAGAAAATCATGATTTTGTTATGTAAAAAAACAATTAGGTACCTAAGTTGGTTGACCTGACCAAAGAGAAGAAAAGAGGAAAAGTGATGAAGAAGTGAGAGAAAATAAGAAGGATTGGAATTGTTGTGAAGGAGTGGGGGAGAAGTGAGAGAAGGATTGGGGTATGGGAAAAGAGAGAAGAGTAAGATGATCAAATTATTATAGCTAGTAGTGCCAATAGTAATGCTTCTACCTACGTGGGCAAATTATACAATGTCTAGACTAGTCCAAAAACATCTTTGCGCTTTCAACATTCAGATAAAATTAATAATTTGAGTTTCATGAAAATAACCATTAGAAACTCCCTGCACCCCCAAAAAGTATGTAAATTTATTTAAATTTATTTTAAAGAATCAGTCATTATTTTTCCAAATTTAAATATTACAGTACTAAATATGATTTTTTTTGAAGTGATGATACATGTAAAGTGAGAAAGTATATTTTAGATTTAAAGAGAATTATATCTGCAAAATATTTTGATTAAAATTAGCTATGAATAAGACTTTATTTTCTTATTTTAGGCGTGTCTTGACTTTAGAGGAATTTATTCAACAAATATACACTTATATTGTTAGATAATTATGTTGTGTTGCCTGACTTTCAAACAAAAAATTACAACTATATTATTGAAAGTTAGAAACTTTTAACAAGAAAATAAGAACCAGTGGAGAACACGAAAAGAGTTCCATCAAAATAATTACCAACAATCCTCGCAACATGATTTATCATTGGCCCACTAATTTAAACTTCTGGGACATTGTGCCCCATACACAGATACCAATTTTAGATTTAGAACGGATAGTATCCTTCAAACTTATAAAGTTTGGCCAACTCAAGAATCATGTGGTTTATATACTTTATGCAGTTAAGGCTCTCATCCTAACCCCAACCGACAGGCCAGAACCAACATAAAGGACAACCACCAATTACCTATATTTTCTCCTTAAAAGTTTTAAATGATAGCCTAAAACATTTTTTTTATAACACGTTTGTCTATCTGTTAATTTTAACTTAAATGGTGATAAATTTATGCTACAAGTGAATACAACTCCTTCAACTCCCATGGCAATGCAATGTTCAGTACTGATTTTGTCCTGCAGTTCCACGATCATGAAAAGATTACAACCGTCAACAGGATTTCCGTTGAAGAAATTCAGTCCGTAAGCACTTTTAAGGAAGAACTACACCAATGGAGGAGTCATAGTTGACTCACTAATGAAACATGTTTAACGTTGTTGGGATTAAAACTAACGAAACGATAAATGTGTTACTAATTTTTTTTTTTAAGTCGAGATAATTCTAAAACTTTTAAAACATAAAGAATCAATTTAGAATTGAAAAATAAGTTAAAGGACCAAACATATATTTTAGTCATTTAAAAATTGTTTCATATAATAATTTTTAAACATATATTTTAGTCATTTAAAAATTGTTTCATATAATAATTTTTAAAATATAATTTTTAGAGAGTAGAATTGGAGAAAGAAAATATGAAAGCCCAAGAAAGAATATGAAGTATAAAAAACTAAAAGTGAAAAATCAAAACAACTTAAAAATATAGATGAGATTCAGGCTTATTTGACCTGAATTCACACTGTAAAAATGTTTACTAAAAAAGAACAAAACAGTAAAAGTATGTTACAAGTTATCATTTGCATTAAAAATACAATGAAAACAATTAAAAGAAATTCATCATTATAACTTTATTTATACAACATCATTAAAACCATTTATTTATAGAGAACAGATGTTTGGAAAGTAATTTAACTTATTTGATTTTCTTTATTAAGAATTGACCTTTTATTTTCTTAATTTATGTATATTAAAAAATAATTATCCGGTGAAGTTTAAATTACTATCTCCATGAATCAAACTTTCTGGTAGTTATGTTGCCTAATCCGAATAAAATGCCAGTTCAATACGCCAGCTATACCCAAAAAAAGTGAATAAAAGAAGGCATATACTAATGTTTTTACATCTGTTGATGCACGTGTTAATTATGTTTTGGTTAAAATAAAAAGAACTCAACTTTCTGTCGATATTTGACCTATGCATTCATTTGAATGACCTGGGGATTGAGCTAATGAGCAATTTTGATTCCTGCAAAAAACTTATTAGTGGGTAATAAAAAAAATGAAGTAGGTAATATTCTCATATAGGCTACTTCCATATAAAAAAATTGAAATTAATATGACAACAAAATAATTTTTATAAGATCAATTTAAAGGTTTATTTTGAAAACATTAGTCATCTAAGTTCTTTAAGAAATATATGGCTTTGAGCCTTTGAGGGTTTAATCATTAATGTATCCAAGATACATACATTAGAAAAACCAAGTGTTTTTGAATTCGAACAAACGACTTATGAATTTGTCCTTTTCGTTCTGTTTTGGAACAGGGAACCATGGTCCGTGTTCATGTCGAGACAATTGTGTCCTGACATAATCATCAACTACGTACCTATGTTCATTTTCACTTAATTATTATAAACCGTTTAAACAGAAAGGTTAACTCACGGTAATTTGGGCTTTCCCTCTCCAAAACAGAGAGAATAAACCACTTTAACAAAAGTTTCAAAAAGTAAAAAAGCAGAGTAGGGGCCACGAGAGGGAATGAAAAGATAAAAAATAATTTTTTTTGAACATATATTTGTACGAAGTTACCCAAACATTCATAAGTTCAACTTTTTTTAATATGATTTATTTTATATTTAATAACTTATTAAAATTTAAATTCTAAAGATTTGATTAAAGAACATAAAAAATACAACTTACTATCAACTATTTTTGATGGATAAAAAGCTATTGAGACTCAGAAAATTTTCTTGTAATAATATTAAAATGATTAACAACAATTTTTTAATATTTTTCATAACATTATATTCATTTTTAATTCAACAGCTTTGCATGTGGTGATCTTATCCTCTGTCATCTCTGCTTTAAATCAGGCGGGGACAATGATTGAATAGGAAGTGTTGTATGAGTAAAATGCCAAAACAGAATTTATCAAACAGAGAAAAATTGGAAGATCCTGAAGATCCAATGATGCATTTTCTTTTCTTTTTTTTCTTTTAACTGAACGAGTAAACACAATAAACAAAACCAAAGGCCTTCCTTTCTCTCTTTTTCTTTCTTCTCTTGACTTTCACAATGCAATGAGCAGCAAAAGAAGTTGTTGTTTCTCTTCATTTTTCTCAGCCGACAACACCACAAAACAGTGATAAGGAGCCAGAAGGAAGGGGAGAAGGAGAAGTAATAAGGCTTTGAAAAATGGGAGGCACAAATCCTTTCAAAGACAAATTGGTTTCTTTCACAAAGAGAATTGTTCCTTCCACTCTCTATGCTCTGCTTCCCATTGTTCTGCTTTGTACATACTTCGACCTTCTCTCCCTCACTCCACATTCCACCACCACCACCTACCACCTTTCTCTTTCTCCTCCTCCACCTCCTCCACCTTCATCATCTTCTTCTTTTTCTACAGGTATGTGCATGCGTAATTAATTTCATCTTGTTAAAACTATAGAATTCCTAGTGTTTTTCCCCTTAAATTTTAGAGTAAATTGCACTTACAATCCATATAATTTCTTGAGATTGTAAGTGATACTCTTTGTTTTTTTATAGTTTACACTAAGGAGAAAACTTAGATATAGTTCTTTTTAAGTGTTTTTGTGTTTTTTTCTAATCAAAATTAGAGTTTTACCACGGTATTACGTAGATAATCAAGGTAAAATTCTAATTCTGATTTATCCTTACATTAACACTCTTACATTAGTGTAAGGTGTAATATGTTTCAATATAATAAGTGTCACTATAATGTATTATAAATAATTAAAAGGGTTACTATAGGGGTTAAAACGTGAGATCTCAAGAAATTTAGATGGAGTGTTAATTAAATTTTCTTACAATTGTAATTAGCAAAGTTGGGGTTAGGGACTTGTTGGTTAACTAGACTTTATTTTTTCTTCTTTGGTTTTGGCAGAAAAGAACAAAACTTACCAAAACCCATGTGACTACTCTAATGGTGATTGGGTACGTGACACAAGAGGCCCTTTATACAATGTAACTAGTTGTGGTACAATCAAAGAGAGTGAGAAATGCGTATCCAATGGAAGGCCTGACTCAGGCTATCTATATTGGAGATGGCAACCCAGTGAGTGCAATCTTCCAAGGTTTGAACCTCTCACTTTTCTCCAACTTGTTCAGAACAAACACATAGCATTTGTTGGTGACTCTTTGGCTAGGAACCAATTAGAGTCCCTTCTTTGCATGTTATCCACCGTTTCAAGTCCAAACCTTGTCTACCAAAGTGCCAATGACAACAAATTCCGTCGCTGGCACTTCCCTTCTCACAATGCAAACTTCTCCTTGTATTGGTCACCTTTTCTTGTGCAAGGTGTCGAAAGGTCAAATGAAGGGCCATATTACAATACAATGTACTTGGATCATGTTAATGAGAGGTGGGCAAGGGATTTGGATTGGTTTGACATGGTTGTGGTGTCATTTGGGCATTGGTTTTTGCTTCCTTCGGTTTACTATGAAAATGGTTCGGTTATAGGTAGCCTAAATTGTCATGATCTTAATCACACTAAGATGGATTTTTATGTTCCATTAAGGAAGGTTTTGAGGACCACTCTTAGTAGCATAATTGAGAGAAAAAGGGGTAAGGGAAATAATGGAGTTGATGTAATCGTGAAGACATTTTCACCTGCTCATTTTGAAGGTGATTGGAATAAGGCTGGTACTTGTTCAAAGACTAAGCCTTATAAGAAGGAGGAAAAAGAGCTTGAAGGAATGGATGCTGAGATAAGAAAGATTGAGATAGAAGAAGTGGAGAATGCAAAGGCAAAAGCTAGTGAATTAGGAGGGTTTAGATTTGAGGTACTTGATGTGACCAAATTGGCATTGTTGAGACCAGATGGTCATCCTGGTCCTTATATGAATCCTTTCCCATTTGCTAAGGGAGTTCCAGAACGTGTGCAGAATGATTGTGTTCATTGGTGCTTGCCAGGGCCTATAGACACTTGGAATGAGATTTTCCTAGAGATGATTAAAAAGTGGGAGGAACAAGAGAAAGGTGATTGAGTAAGGTTACTAATATTCTTCGTATATATATATATATGTGTTTATTGTTAATTCATTACACTTTAATGATGATTCCACCATGCAAGACTTCAGGTGATCCATAAATTGCTAGAAAAGAACATTTTTTTTTTCTTTTGGCAATAAGTTAATATTTTGATTAACGAATGATTGATTTTATGTTCATTCTCACATTCTTTTCTTTTGTAATGGGAAATAATATATTTACACACATTGTATATTATTGAGATCGACTTTTTTAATCCTAAGTGAGTGGTTTTTACAATAATATATGTTGATTATTTCTTGTTTCAAAACAATTAGAAACTTAGATCTCAAAATGTAGAAAGTTTGACGACAACAATAACTGTTGTAGCAAACACACGTATTTGAATTTCCAAGCATGTGCTAATATATACACGAGTGTTTGGATGGGAAAAGATGGAACGAAGAACGAAAGCTGAGAAGTTAAAATCTCACTTTTCTATTTTTAACTCCCCTTCAATAACAAGGATTTGGAGGTAATAAAAAACTACTTATAATTTTAAATTGTATAGACTAAATTATTTTGAATTTTTTTTTTCTCAAATTCTCTTCATCATCATTGGTTTAATTATGTGTTTTTTATCCATATAATTTAAAAATAAGTAATTTTGGACTCAAATTTTAATTAATGAATTTTGGTCCAATATTAATGTTTTCACCAAATTTCTAACATTTTAAATGATGTAAATAACATTTGGCAAAACTTACAAAAGGGACAAACTAGTGGTGGGAGGTTGAAATAATAAGTATGAAATTATAATTTCGAACCTTAATACGATCAATTGTACATTAAGAAAAACATTTCTGGTGTGAAAATTAACAATATAATCTGATATGGCAGTTCATTCAAATTATGAATTTGGTTTAATTGTTAATGTTGACTCTAATTATTAACCTAATAAACTAATGTGAATCATATTAGGTGATATGAGAATAATCTCATATATGACATGATAGTTTTTCATACGGTTATCAATAAGTCGCTAGTCTGAGTGATCTTAGGTTGGATCATTTTAAGTAAGATCTCGAATTTGAATCTTTTGGATAAAAAATAGATCATTGAGAGAGAGTATCTCATTAAAGGTGATTAGTCTGATTTTTTGACAGAGATTAATTATCAATAAAATTGGTGGATATTTCATACCAATATCATGATAACAAAAAAAGTTCACTATACGTCACATCATTCATGTTTCTTATCATGACACAAAATGTAATCCACCTTAACTCAAATGTTAATTGAATTGGCCAAAAAATTTAACTTTAACTTTGATCGAATTTTAAGAAGTTTTTGTAATAGTTTTTCCTTTAGTGTGGTAGAAATATGTGACAAAGGGTTGAGACACCTATAAAAACATTCCAAAATTCAAATCAATAAGAATTCTGACATAGCAGCAGTAATTATTATAATTTTTTTTGAATCAACTCAATTTTTTTTATTCATCCCATTCTATTCAAAGTTCCAATCGTCCCCTTATTTGTTTTGAACAAATCACAGTTTGTAAGTAAATACAAAACTTATTTTCTTCTCCTTCTAGAATGATTGTAATTGTACAACATATTTTGATAATTCAATAATATGAACTAAAGAGGAATTGTCCACAAAAAAAAAAATGCATGTCATGCACTTGCCTTGTAAATATGATTGGACCTTGAATGAAGTTGAGTGGATCATGGACAATTTAGGAATATGTCAGTATGAAGTGTTAATTTGGAGGAAAGGATAAATAATATATGTAGATAACTTGACTAATCATCTTTAATGAATTTTTATCTCTGAATCACATTTTTTGTTGTACAAGAGTCGAATCGAGAATCTTACTTAAGATGACTAACTTTACTTTGGACCCTTCTTTGAATTTTGTCGCCCTATTCTGGAATAGTTATTTTAAAATATGATTTTCATATTTTAAACTAGCTATATGGGAGGTGTACATGTATTCTGGAAACTTATTCTAGAATAGCTATTCCAGAAACATGAAAATCATATATGGGAGGTGTACATGTATTCTGAAAACTTATTCTAGAATAGCTATTCCAGAAACATGAAAATCATATTCTGGAAGAGTAGGTATTCTAGGATACCTATACACTTACGAAATGATTATTACAAACTAAAGGGAGGGTAACATAGGAATTTTAAAATATCTGAGAGGTGCAGGAAGCAAAAAGGGGTACATGAAGTAAATCCCAGGCCATTGTTATGGTTAAACCATGTGAACAATGCAAATCTTTTGACAATTGCTCCCTTAGTCTCCAACAATGTTGCTTCCTCTACCTTATTAAGCTTGTAAAACACCTAATCCGGTATGTAAAATTACATTTTGAAATAACCTTTCTGGTATGTGAATTTTTTGTATTTCAAAAAGATTATTCCAAAATAAAATTTTACGTTCCAAAATAAGAGCATGAAGCAATTAGGGAGGTGGAGAAAATAATTTTCCAATTTTTTATGACTTTTTATTTGTGTGATTCTAGGCAACCAAGTCTTACTTTTGGTTAGGTGAAGTTTAATCAAAATGGGCATCGAAGACATTGGTCTTTGATAAACACATCTCTCTTGTTTACTTTTACACCCTCTTCCACGTATTTTGTAATTACTTTTTCCAAATATATCTTTTTTTTTCTTTTTACGAAAATTAATACACCCCATTCTCTTCTACAACACAACAAGATAGAACACAAACCCCACCTCTGATAATCAACCATTCACCCAAATGAATCACAAAACAAAATCAAACTAGCTTTTAGCTTACAACAAATTGCTTAACACAATTCCATACTTCCATCATTCCAGCATTGGGGGTGTAACATACACAAATTGCATTAACCTAGCCTACTCACACAACACGGTAAAAAAACATACCTCTTTTAGGAATGAGAAAGGAAATGCTTTAAAGTGGTGGACAAGAGCGTGTTGAAATTATGGTCGTCAACGACCAAGCAAATAATAGGAGTGCTAGCTTGGACGGTGGACCCAATGAAAGCACTCGTACCAAAGAGAAGAGAAACTGATGGCGATGGAGAATGGAATGGTCTGTAGTGGTGTTGGTATTCGTCAGATTGACGGCGAGGTACAATGCAGACACAAAATCAAGAACAATGAAAATAATACAGAATAAAATGACACGGGACAGAGAAGGGGGTGCACAACATACTTCTGGAAAAAGGAAAAAAGAAAAAAGAGGATATATTTGGAAGAGTAATTATGAAATAAGTGAAAGGAGGTATATAAGTAAAAATGGGGGGGTGGGAGGGTGTTTAGCAAAAGCCTACCTCCATTGGACATTTGTTGGGCCTTTTTCGGGAGAACAGAATATGCTAGACATAGTACCCATTCACACTTTATTTTGAATGCAAGAAAATATTAGGAATTTATAATAATTTATGCACTCTTGTTTAAGTAATTGTGTTAGACCTACTTGAAATTAACTTTCTACCCCAAAATAAGATAAGAGTTGTTTTTTATGTTGCACAAAGATTGAAAAATTAATAAGTTCTCTTTAAAAAGATAGAAAAAATTGGCAAATATTTAAACTCTCATTTTTTAGCACTACACATTTTTAATATTTCAACTCTTAAAAAGAAGGAAATAATTTAATTTTACAATTATCAATCCACGGTGCTTATAAAAAAAGGTAGAGCAATATTTTCTTAATATTATAAAATTACTAATAATTTGGAAAAAATATAATGAAAAATTATCCTGCTTATTATGGCAAACTAAAATAGTAAAATCACACTACTTACTACTTAGTTCAAAATGCTTTTAGACATTCATCATATCAATGACAATGGCATGGGATATGATATATTTAAATGCATGTTATGTAAATAATAATAGAGATTATTTTTAAAATCTTTAAAATTTATAAGAAGTATTAAAACTTCTAATTTATTTAGAAAAACCTAAAATTATAAGTCATTGTATTCTAGGAAATTAATAAACATTTTAACCCATGTTAAGTCAAAAGACATTTATGACTTAAAATAAATTAAGATCTTTAATTATTTCGATTAGATATAAATAAATATAAAGATTAATAGTTATGTCTGATGTGATATGTCTTATACATTTGTGTCTGTGTTATCAGATGATAGAAGAGTCATGCCATGATCTGATATGCAACATTAAATCAATGACATTTTGGAAATTCAAACACCAAATCTATTTAATTGTGTAGAGTCAACATATGCTTGATAGGACAAAGAATATTCAGTTATATCCCGTTTGGGTAAAACTTGAATTGTAAGCTAAAAGTGACAATGATTAATACTTATAACTTTATAAGTTGTCAAGAATGAGATGTAATCACGGGTAGAGATGAATCAAATGAACCAATATAAATCTTTGTGTCTTATATGTTTTCCTTATCATCTTGATTTAAACTAACATAGGAATTGAATTGAATTTTGTTTTGAAAAACTCTATCTTTTACAAAAATTTATTTTCATCGTTTGAAAATGTTTTTTTGTTAAAATTTGTTATTTTTCTTACAAAAATTTTCTTCATACGATAAAAATTATCTTCCAAAAAAGATTTAAAATTTTTTTAAATTAGAATTCAATTCTTTTCTTATCATATTTGTATTTACAAACCTTTATAATATATAACCAAATATTGATGTTGTTTACTTGTTTCCTTTAAATAAGTATATAAATTTATTAGACAAATGATTTTTTATACTCACCTATAAACTTTAATGATATGACGTGTTCCTTGACTATTCTTTTTTTTAAAAATCTGACTTCAAAAGAAACTCACGAAAGACACACAAATATCACAAGAAAACAATTTAAAAGCAAATTCCTACCAAAATAAAAGAATATTATCTATATACTAAGTTTATAAATTAGTATTTCAATATTGCGAAAGAAAAAGTATATTTTTAAGGAAAAAAACAAATATTAATATGCAGATATGCTAGTCATTTAATTTATAAACTACCCATCATTAAAACATATTCATAAATTATATATTCAGAAAATTCTGATGAAAAATATATATATTCAGAAAAATCAACAATTAACAACAAATATAATTTAGTTTTTAGAGGTATCTGCTAATGATATAAGTGTTTTTAATAGTTTTATATACATGAACTCATTTTTTCTTATGATGTTATATATTATGATCCCATCCGGCCCTAGATGGTTAGGTGCGTGCAGTCCTGAACAATTTACTTCTTAGAGCAACGTTTATGGATCATTCATTGTCATTGTACTGCAAATGCGACAATCATGTCCATATCGCTTCGCTTATATAAACAGAAAAATGCTGCTAAGACATGTAAGTGGAGTTTGTGGCTTCCATGTTTCTATCGCATTTGGAGAATAACCCACTTCTACAAAACTGAGAAAATTTAATTTAGGTTTAGAGAGGAAATATTAATTCCAACTAAACAGATAAAGTAATGTTAATGTTTACGGTTTTTATATCTTTTCTCACCTCTTTACTATTTTCTTCTTCATTAAATGTTCGATTCTTTTATAAGTTACATTATAATTATTTCAACCTTGATATGTTTGGTCCCTCCACATATATAAGTGCGTTAAGGGACTATAATTAAATATTACCTTAAAGTATAGCAATGATATAGTTTACACTTATACTAAAAAACAAACAAATATGTGTATGTAAACAACTACTAATGAAATATGTGTATGTAAACAACTACAAATATGTGTATGTATACACTTATTTTTTAATATGAGTACTCATGTAATAAAGAAATGTGTATGTGTATGTGAGAGATGATGGATCCAAGTATTCCAAAAGAATTATTTCTAATCTTATCATTCATTTTAATAAAATTTAATAATTAAAAATTAATTACTTAATTGAACAATAAATTTTAAATGAAGAGTGAAGATTAGGAGTGAGAAGTAACTTTTCTTAGAACTACCGTTACATTTACTTGATCCCTCCTTAATTTTCATTTTCTTTTAATCTCACAAGTAATTCATCTTTGAAATTAATGTTATGGATTAAGAATAAAATTGAGTCATTTATGAGGAACTAAAATAATAATAAAAAAATTATGAAAGACTAAAATAAAAATCAACATAAAACAAAAGGGGAAAAAACATTTTACCCAATATTTAACTTGCAACATGCGGGCTTGGTTAGTAACTTCTACGAATATATATATATATATATATATATATATATGAAACACACAACGTATAAATAAAAGAGTAATAATATGGTTGACATGGATAGAAGAGAGATAGAGGGAAAAAAAAAACGCAGAGAGCAAGTGATGGATGTCATAGGCAGAGTGATAAATAAAAGGAAGAGAAAGCTAAAGAAAAGAATGAGGTGAAAGTGTGATGGAAAAGAAAATTAATAGGATAAGAGAAAATTCCATTCAAGCCTTACGTTGCTAACAAAAGGAATACAAATATAAGCACGTGTATTCGCAAAGAGACGTTAGGAGAAAAAAACGAATGACTCAGGTGCAAGATGAGAAGAAAGAGATTGAGTTTTAATATTAGTAAGAGATTTAGCAAGAAGCTTCTTCCTTCTGCTTCCTATGCTCTTCCACCCATTGTGCTGCTTTGCTTTTCCCTTTACTTTTACTGTCTCTCCTTTACTTCATCTCCAGCAAATGAGCCTCCTCATTCCCTCTCCATCACCAACCACTCTTCTCTTGAGCTTCATTCCATCTCCATCACTAATCATTCTTCTCTTTCCTCTTCTCCCCCTCCACCAGGTACATATATGCTGCTTAATTTCGTCTTGTTAAAACTATGTATATTAAGCTAGTGTTTTGAAAAAAGTACGGTTAGCGACCGCTATTTTGGCTTCAATTTTGAGTCTTTAAAGTTTCTGTAATCGTGAAGTGATTGTAATTGCAGCCGCATCAGTAATACTTGTCTGTAATTTCTTGTAACATCAAGGATTGCGACGAAACCGTGACCCCAGTTTGAAACTTTTATTATTTATGAATAATGATACACATGATGTACAGGAAAAAAAAAAAAAGAAGAAGAAGAAATAAGAGAAGATATCGATAAACACGAGATACAAGAGAAAATAAATGTATGCTAAACATTTTCTATTTGTTTATAAATTTGCTTGTGGATTTTGCCTCAAATTCTTCTCCTAAGTACGCAATAAAAGTACTTAATTTGCTCTCTTTTTATTGGCAGTTTATGAGAAGCCATGTGACTACACCAATGGCAGATGGGTCCGTACCAAAAGAGGTCCTCTATATAATGCTACTAACTGTCCCAACATGAAAGAAAAACAGAATTGTATAGCCAATGGTAGGCCTGATTTGGGGTACCTTAATTGGAGATGGAAACCAAGTGAATGCCATCTTCCAAGGTTTGACCCTAACACTTTTCTCCAACTCATTAGCAACAAGCATGTAGCTTTTATTGGGGACTCTATCCAGGAACCACCTACAGTCCCTCCTTTGCATGTTAAACACTGTTACAGAACCAAATGGATTAAGCAACGAAGGTTCTAATCAATGGCACTTTCCTTCTCACAACGCAATGTTGTCATTCTATTGGTCCCCATTTCTTGTACATGGTGTTGATAGAAAAATCCGGAGACCACCACATTATAATAAAATTTATTTGGATCGTGTTAATATAAGGTGGGAAAAGGATATTGATCAAATGGACATAATTGTGTTGTCCTTGGGACATTGGTTTTTAGTTCCTTCAGTTATCTACTGGGGTGATAAAGTTATAGGATGCCTGAACCGTCCTGTTTCTAATTTTTCTAATTGCACCACAAAGATTGGATTTTATGGTCCAATAAGAAGGGCCTTAAGGACTTCTCTCAATAGCATAATAAAGAGGAAGGTGAAAAAAGGAAATGGAATTGATGTAATTGTGAGAACATACTCACCTTCTCATTTTGAAGGTGCTTGGGATAAGGGGGGTATTTGTTCAAAGACTAAGCCTTATAGAGAGGGGGAGAGGCAACTTGAAGGGGAGGATGCTGAGATCAGAAGGATTCAGTTGGAAGAATTGGAAAGGGCTAAGGAAAAAGCCAAGAAATTTAGAAGGTTTAGGTTGGAGGTACTTGATGTAACAAAATTAGCATTGTTGAGACCAGATGGCCATCCTGGTGCTTATAGGAATCCTTTCCCATTTGCTAATGGGATTCCAAAGAGTGTGCAGAATGATTGTGTTCATTGGTGCTTGCGAGGGCCTATAGACACATGGAATGAGGTTTTTCTCCAGATGATGAAAAACATGGCACGAACAGCTAAGGAGTGAAGAGTAAAGCATTTCTAATCATTGCATTAATTTTTCCGCCACACTTGTGATGTGTTACCTCAGAAACTAGAAAGAGTATTTTGTTTTTCTGTTTGGCAGGGAAACAATTTTAGAGTGTGGTTTGTTTCACAGTGGGGAGTAACAAGAATTGTTTTTAATTATAGTAAAATTTAATTTTAAAAAAGTATTGATATTTTGTTATTATGAGGTAAAATTTGATTTTGTCTCAAAACCTTAATTTGACAAAAAGAATGATAAAAGGTAAGTACTTTTGGGTTGAGTTAAAAAATTTATGTTGAGCAAGTGGTAGTCTTTAATTTGTCAAATGAGAGAAGGAGAATACGAGAGAACATGAGTCGCGTAATCTGAAGGAGAAAGGGGAATTAGTATGGCATGTGCGTTTTCTAATTAGATTTTTAATCATGGTCTTTAAATTTAATCCTATAATTATAATTCGTTGTTCTTGTATTCTTGGAGGAGTCACTCACTATAGTGTGTGCACTAAATGAAATTTCATGAAATGAAACTTAACCTATATGCATTAAGTATAAAAAAATATTAATCTTTTTTCCAAACTATCCAAACAAGACAATTTACAACAATTTATACTTGATTAATCAATGCATATATTAATCTTAAACGGAAAACTAATATTAGAAGTATAACTGGAATATAAAACAGTGTTAACTCGTTGACAAATGTATCAAATCGTCACAAGTAATAAAGTTCTCGAAAGTCCGAGTGTCGAATCCACAAGACATTTAAAGATAAAATTAGAAGATAAAGAAAAGATAAGATTAAAAGATAAAATTAGAAGATAAAAGAAAAAGATAAAAGATTGAAAGATCAAAATAGAAGATAAAATATTTAAATTGAGACATGATAAAGATAAGAATAACTACTTCTAAGAAAATCCAACAATAAAATAAGAAACTTCAAACAATAAAATAGGGAATAAAATCTATATAGTAAAATTGCTAAAACCTGACAAGTCTAATTAGCCTAGATATATGGATTCAGGATTTGTCTGTTATCAATACCAGTGAACTAAATTTTGTCTCACATCTATCCATCTACTTGTGCCTGATGCCTCACGATGACAAGCCTACCTTAATTACCTATCTTCCAAATGCCCTTTGCGAAGACTCACTAACTAAGATGCATTAAGATTACATCCTAGATGTTTAATAAAGCATGGGCATTGGGGCATTAGGTCATGCTAACCCAATGATTTCTTTCTTTTATTGTTCTATTAAGCGTTACCCTCTCCCGAGTGGCCTAACCCTTAAAACCGATTCACGCATTCATCCCTTATCCCTAATTAGACTTTACCCTCTCCCGAGTGGCCTAAAGACTAACAGAAAATAAAGTCTGAGATGCAGAATAAATAAAAAAGAAAAGCAGATAAAAGAACCTGAAAGGAAAATCCTCTAAAAGATAACCCGATAATTTCTTCCTTTTAGTGTTCTATTAAGCGTTACCCTCTCCCGAGTGGCATAACCCTTAAAACAGATTCAAGTATTCAAGTATTCATTCCTTACCCTTAATTAGGCTTTACCCTCTCCCGAGTGGACTAAACCTTAACTGAAAGTAAGTTCCGAGATATATGATGTAAAAAGAAAGAACGGTAAATAAATAAAAGAACTTGGAGGGAATTCCTCTTTTTATTGATAACTCTTGAAATGCTCCATATATCATTGACTTTTTAGGTCTGTCAGGCCCTAACTAGGGGGTTTAGCCACTCATGGTCATTGAAAGCTTTACAATGAGAGGAGGGGTGAAAGAAAGAGAGTAAATGAAACTCCTAGGAGTGGGGATTCTGTGGTGGTCTTTTTCCCTTGGACTGACTTTATAATTATATCTGTTGAAGTGGGCTTTAGGTCTTCATAGGCGCGCTTAGCGCGACACCCCGCGCTTAGCACGTGTACTTCCTGGCCCGCTTAGCCCGTGACGCGCGCTGAGCGCACGTACTGGGTTGTGCCTTCTTCTAATTTTCTTCTTTTCTTCAATTTTTCTGTCCTTTTTGCTTGTTACACCTCCAATTTTTATATTTGCAACTAAAAATTCAATTTAATTAATTTTCTAACTTTTAATTACGAATAACTACTAAATAATTAATTTCAGGCCAATATTTAACTAATTTTCTACTATCAAAATACAATTATTTAGCGGTTATCAAACAATCATTAATCACAAAAATAAGTTACAAAGCAACAAGCAACTAAAACATTGTCATACACCAATAAAATATGGAATAAAGCAAGAAACAAGCAAAGTCAATTCCAACATGTTCATTTCTGTCATTTCAAGTTTGAGAGAACAACCGCAAGATTTTGATGACCGTGGAACTGAGTTTATACCAGCAAGAGAATGGATGGGGATTTGTTTTGAGTTTCTGATGGAAAGCACACAAGAAGGGAATCCGAAGAGCAAATATGAGCACTTTTAGATATATCACCATAGCCATTGGGCCACAAGATGTCCTAGCAATGCAACTATATTAAATAATCTCAATGTGTATGAGAACCATGTACAACAATGAACAACAATTGAAAAGTACTAAGATTTGGTTAACACAGACGGATTTCAGTAGTTTTTGCAAAATTTTATATTTGAATAACATTTTTTCCTGCATATTTGAAGAACATATATGATGACAATTAATATAATGTTTTCTATATTATTTTCTAATCACAAACTATCATAATTAATCGATAATGTAAAAACTTTCACAAGTACAATACATAAGTATTAAACTAAAAATAGATCTTTACTTTTATATCTATATAACTACTAAATTAATAGGATAAGAAAAAAGCTTGATGTCTCGCAAGCCATTTCCAAAAAAACAAAAAAAAAAGGATAAGATAAAATTTTATTCACGCCTTACGTTGCTAACATTCATGCGTGTACCAGATTGCTAGATATATTGAGTTATCAGTTTAGCTGAGCACACAAAAGGAATACAAATATAGGCACGTGTTCTACGTAAAGAGACGTTAGGAGCAAGAAACGAAGGACTCAGAGAAGAAACAAGATGAGAAGAAAGAGATTGACTTTGAAGATAAGAAGTAAAAAGAGATTTAGCAACAAGAAGCTTAAGCTGCCTTATGTTTCATATGCTCTCCCACCCATTGTGCTGTTTTGCTTTTGCGTTTTCTTTTACTGTCACTTCTTTACTTCATCTCCGGCAAATGAGCCTCCTCATTCCATCTCCATCTCCAACCACTCTTCTCTTGCCATTTCTACGGAGCTTATTCCCCATTCCATCTCCATCACCAACCATTCTTCTCTTTCCGCTTCTCCGCCTCCGCCTCCACCTCCACCAGGTATATATATATGTGCTACATAATTTCATCTAGTTAAAACTATATATATTATGCTGATGTTTTTTTTTTTAAAAAGTACGGTTAGCAACCGTGATTTTGGCTGCAAATTCTAGTTTTTAAGGTTTCTACAATCACAAGGTGATTGCAATTAGGGTTGGATATGAGTAACATTTGTCTGCAATTTCTTGCAATATAAAAAATTGTGACGAAATATTGCAACCTCAATTGGAAATTTTTATTATTTATGAATAGTGAAAAACACGAGATATAGAAAGAATAAAAAGAGATAAGAGAAGATACCAAAATTGATAGATGTAACAAGTGATGTCCTAGAAAAAAAAAAGGAAAAGAGAGAGAAGTATGTACCAAGGAAAGGAAGGAAATTGCAAGATAGAAGAGAAAATAAACGAATGTTAGAGCACCCCTAAATATTTTTTATTATTTATACGCTTGCTTGTTGATTTTGCCTTAAATTGGTCTTCTACGTAACAAATATAAGTACTTATTATTTGTTCCCTTTTTATTGGCAGTTTATGAGAAACCTAATGATCAAAAAATAGTTTATGAGAAGCCATGTGACTACACCAATGGCAGATGGATCCGTACCAAAAGAAATCCTTTATACAATAGTACCACCTGTGTCAACTTGAAAGAAAGCCGGAATTGTATCGCCAATGGTAGGCCTGATTTGGGATTCCTTTACTGGAAATGGAAACCAAGTGAATGCTATCTTCCAAGGTTTGAACCTAACACTTTTCTCCAACTCATTAGCAACAAGCATGTAGCTTTTGTTGGGGACTCTCTCTCAAGGAACCACCTAGAGTCCCTCCTTTGCATGTTAAACACTGTTACAAAACCAAACGGATTCAGCCACCAAAGTTTTACTAGGTGGCTTTTTCCTTCTCACAACGCAACCTTGTCCTTCTATTGGTCCCCATTTCTTGTACAAGGTGTTGAAAGAAACAATCAGGGACCACGCTATAATAATTATAACAAAATTCATTTGGATCATGCTAATATGAGGTGGGAAAAGGATATGGATCAAATGGACATGATTGTGTTGTCCTTAGGGCATTGGTTTTTAATTCCTTCAGTTTTCTACTGGGATGATAAAGTTATAGGATGCGTGAACCGTCCTGTTTCTAATTGCACCACCGACATTGGTTTTTATGGTCCAATAAGAAGGGCCTTAAGGACTGCTCTTAATAGCATAATTAAGAAGAAGGTGAAAAAGGGAAATGGAATTGATGTAATTTTGAGAACATACTCGCCTTCTCATTTTGAAGGTGCTTGGGATAAGGGGGGTATTTGTTCAAAGACTGAGCCTTATAGAGCGGGGGAGAGGCAACTTGAAGGAGAAAATGCTATGATCAGAAGGATTCAGTTTGAAGAAGTGGAGAGGGCTAAGGCAAGAGCCAAAGAATTGGTAAAAGCTAAGCCAAAAGCTGAAAAATTTAAAGGGTTTAGGTTGGAGGTACTTGATGTAACAAAATTAGCATTGTTGAGACCAGATGGCCATCCTGGTGCTTATATGAATCCTTTCCCATTTGCTAAGGGGGTTTCAAAGCATGTGCAGAATGATTGTGTTCATTGGTGCTTGCCCGGGCCTATAGACACATGGAATGAGATTTTTCTTGAGATGATGAAAAACATGGCACAAGCAGCCGAGGAGTGAAGAGTAAAGCATTCTTCATAACATGTTGATTCATTGCATTAATTTTTCTGCCATATAGGTATGTGTTGCATTAGAAACTAGAAAGGGTATGTTATTTCTATTTGGTAGAAAACATCAATTTTAGGCTTGGTAAGAAGTAGAAGAAGAAAAGTAGGTAAGGGAAAAAAAGAAAAGAATAAAAATAGGGAGAAATAAGGATTATTTGATAGAAGAGAAATAGAATGAAAATAAAGGTGAAATATTTGAATTAAAGTAGTTTGGTATTTGAAAAAGAAAAAAAGAAGTTTACAATGTAAGTATGTGTTGTCCTTCCACATTCGTGCCTTATTTAATTTCATTTTGTTAAGCGTAGTTTGATTTTCTTATTTTAATTAAGTTGCATGCATATTCGACTATGTTGAGCATAATCTATCAAGCTTAAACAATTATGCTCCTCCATAATATATGTTGGACGGCAAAATGACACAACTCGGTGCAAGGACAATATGTGTCTTTATTCCAATATTGTAAATTTTCATGCCTTTCTCATGTTTGAGGGTGGAAGTACTGTGCTGCAAGATCCACTGAAAAATTCAAAAAATCCACTTATATTTCATGATCACAGCTGTCAAAGTACTGAAATTTATTGAAATTTGTGTTTTTCTTTTTTTTGTTTTTTCTCTCTTTTGTGTGATTTCATCGCTGCCAAACACACGGTTAGAAACGGTATAGTTTCACAATGGGAGTAGGAGAATTGATTTTGAATACTGCCAAATTTAATTTTATGTAAAAAAAAAATAGATGTTTAATTATTGTTAGGTAAAATTAATTTAGTCTAATTTTTTTTATTTTAATAGCTAGAAGTGTTAAAAATAGAAAAATTTCCTTCAAGATAAAAGTTATGAGACATAATTTGTGTGTATACATTAGTATATGCTTGTAATTTTTTTTATTTTGTCCAGACATCCTTGTGAAACTTGTTAACACACACCCACTTAGAAGGGAAATATTAACAAATTGTAAGTACAATTGATCTTAAAATATGAATAATCTAATGAATACATATAAATAAAATAAACAATTTTGTTACTCGTTTATTAATAGAACCAAAGCAGGTAACAATATACTCATATTTGCTATTACCCATTATTTGAAATTAATTAAAAAATTTCTCAAACTATATCAAGTAAATTACTTTAATATATTCTTGACATATATCGATATTTTAAAATATCTACAAATATTTATAATATTAGAAAACACCGACCAAAAATCCGGGACGAGTTCAAAATTATTCACTGTCATCGTATATATATGGTCTACATATGGAATTATGGATGACTTGAAAATGACTCAGCGACATACCATACATTTTTTGTAAGGAATGCCGAGTGTTGTTGTGCATTTTGTTTACATGTTAGTTGATTAGTTGTTACTTGCATTTTTAGGATTTTTTTATGAAAAAAAAACCAGCAATAATTTTAAATATTTTTATAATAATCTTTCGTACATAGATGTTTGGTACAGGAGAGAAGAAATAATGAAGTGAAAGTAGGATGGAAGAGAAAATAGATGTATATATGTTTATTATTTTCTTTATATAAATACTAAATTAATAGGATAACATAAAATTTTATTCCGGCCATATATACGTTGCTAACATTCCTGTGTACCAGATTGCTCTATTCAGTTAATTGAATTATGAATTTAGGTAGGCACGTGTTTTGGCAAAGGGACATTGGGAGCAAAAAACGAAAGATTCAGAGACTCACTTTCAAGATAATACTTGCAAAAAGAAAAACGTATTTCCAACAACTGAATCTACATGCGATTGTCCAAGGTTTGACCCCAACACTTTTCTCCAACTCATAAGCAACAAGCATATAGCTTTTGTTGGGGACTCTCTGGCAAGGAACCCACATAGAGTCCCTCCTTTGCATGTTAGCCACTATTGGAAAACTTCACGGATTCAGCCAATTCCAACAAGGTTATACTCGGTGGCTCTTTCGTTCTCACACTGGCAAATTTAATTTATAAAAAAAAAAAGAGTTTAGTTATTGTTAGGTATAAAATTAATTTTCTCTGAATATTTTGATTTGACTATAAGCATGGATGTATATGGATGTGGTTGATAGATGATTATCTTCTATACTTTAAGTAAACAATAATTTATTTTCATGCGGCTGAGGTACTTTTCACTAGAATGGGTAATTTATGAGCTGTTCAGAAGGCAAGAAATATTCACTAGGATGGTAGGAAGATATTGATGAAATGAAACATAAGGACATTTATTATTATTTTGTTTAACAGATTTTTCTTTAATTTGCTTTCACGTATTATTAATTTTTTATATTTATTTATTTCTCCTTATATTCCTCTGCTTTTCCCTCAGAGAGAGAAATATGTTCAACATTTTCCTTATAAATGCCACTGTTGAGTTTACTTGCCAATGACAGTGCCTGGACAATGAAATGTTGACTTCTCAGATCTGTGTCTGTTTATCGAGTATTAATTATTTTGTAGGTGGGTCCATATGTACAATGTCATTGTTCATAATTAGTTAGACATTTTTTGGCAAATGCTATGTAACACGTGTTCTGCACTTTCCAAAAGTCCAATGTTGTTGGAGTTCTCTTGTGAATAAATGTGCATGAAGAATAAAAATTGGCTTTGAACTAAAAGAGAAATGACTTGGGAAAGACAAATTCCGAGAATTGAGAAAAATATTATTAATGCATGTACTGATTAATGGTAGTTTTAGAAAAAATAATTAATGCTGTATTGGTTTTGTAAAATGATATATAATTTAGAATATTTTTTCCCTCTAAAATGTCATATAAACTGAAACAGAGGAAGTAATTAGTAAGACTTTTTTTAATAACGATATGAATGGTTCACCTTATTGAGAGAAATACACACCAATCAATAATTATCCAAATGATAGTGTTTGGCCTAACTGTTTTTCTTCACATAATCTCATTAAAAGGAGCTTAAAAATAAGCTCTCGAGTAGTTTTTTGTGACTTATCAATATCATGTAGTATGCAACACTTGATTGGAAATTACTGATTTTTTCATAGTTATTGACCTTTTGGGTTATTTTTACAAACTTTTTATCAAAATGGATTTATTTTAAAACAAACTAGAGTGTGACTCCGGCAATAGGAGGGTTTTCTAAAAATCAAAAAGAGAAAGTGAGAGAGTAAAATAAAAAAGTGAAAAAAGTATTGCTATTCAATATGCAGCCAACACATGCCATTGGCTGGACGATTTTATTATATATTGAGATTATTGATATGAATCTATTTTGATCAAAGTCTTAAGTCAAAATGATAATTTGAAAATTTGATAGTTCAATTAGTAAAAAAAATATGAAATAATCATTTAAAATAATTGTTTCACTCTAAGAATAATAGTATAAATTTTGGTAGTTGTTGAAACACTATCAAATCACTCAAGTGGGTGATTTGATTGTGTTCTTTATATGAGTCTGAGAGATGCCAACAGTGTATTAAGGATATAATAAATTGAATTTGTTACATGAACACTTAAAATGAAGTACCAACTTGAAATGGTTGGTTTGTCACATTAGAAGGAAGTAGTAATTCGAAATTGTTGGTTTGTCACGTCAACATGACTAGTGCACCAATTTGAAGTTGTTGGTTTGGTGATACAACAATTTGTAATTGCTGATTCGTGCATGAAACAAGTGGTCATTAAACAATTGTAGAAAATATGAATCGACAATATTTATATGCAGGTTCAAATACAATCACGTGAAAATAACATTGTTCTTAGCATTGAAACAACAATTTGCATTAACTAGGGTTGTAACTATAAATATAGGCTACTTTTGGTCTTATTCACACATTCAATATATACATCAAACGCTTGAGTTTTTTCTTACACATTCATTTTTTATATGTTAAGAGATATATGTTATGCATTTGTATAACTAGATGAATATGTAATATTTTTTTTTATGTTATATGATTATGTCTATTTTGTGAAGATTTATGAAATATTTTTTTTTAATGATTTTTAGTAAAAGTGTAGTTTTATTTTTGATATATTGTATGTGATTTTTTATACTTTATTTTTGTTAAATATTATTAATTATGTATTTGTAAGTTTAATTATATTCTATTTTCCAAAAATTATGTATAATTGTTCAAGTTAAGTTAATATTGTACATTTGAGGGTATGTTGATAAGAATTGTGGTTGCTCTAATTGTAGCATTTGTGTATATTAATGGGAGGGTGTACGATGGGGATGATGGCTTGATATTTGAAAGCACTAGGAGAGCAATTAAGATTAGAGGTAGTATCAATTTTTATGTATTAAAAAGGAAGATACATGATAAATTAAAGTTATGCTCAAATTAAGTTATATTGTCTACAACATCAAGATTCATAGTAAGTAAAAAAATATGTTACATTACATATATATGATGATGAAGATGTACAAATCATGATTTGTGCTTTTGATAAACAAAATGGCGTAATAGTCTTAGAAATGTATGTTGAAGAAGATATTGTGGATTGTTCTACTATCCCATAACAAGGTAGTGAAGTTAGTTCTCACATGTTGTGAACAATTATGTATTTGGATAAAGATGATGGAGATTATGTTATGTCAAACTCATTTGTTGGGGAAACATCTAATGAACAAGATGTAATCGATGATGATTTTTCTGACACAAATGATGAAGTAACATCTATTGAGGCAAGTGATCTTATGAGATCACTATCAATATATGAACCTAAAAAAAGAACCTTCATTATTAAATTTGATATAAATAAATAAATAAATAATAGATTGAGATAATATTAAATAAATTAAAAAATCATCCTAAGTAAAAATTAATTTATTATATATTGTACAATTTGAAATGTATAAACAGGTAAATAAATAATAATAAAATTCAATAAATAATGTAAATTTAAAATAAGTAAATATATTTAAAGAAAAAAGTGACCATCATACATCATACACAGTGACATACAAACAACGACCAACATAGTTATTTGGGGCAAAGATCCTTTTGCTAGTATTCTAGGCAAGTTGGATAATTGTGCTGTTGATTTAAGGGCTTGGGGGAAAAACCTCAAATTGAGTTTCAGAGCTGAGATTGACAGATGCAAAAAAGATGTAGAAGCTTTTAGGGCTAGCAAGGAAGAGGACATTAGGGATGAAGAGGGTATTAGAAGGTATGAGGAAGCTAGGGAGGCCATGGGATTGTGGCTGAACAAGGAAGATGCGTTTTGGTGACAAAGGGAAAAGGCCTATTGGTGTCAGGATAAAGACTCAAATTCGAAATTCTTTCATGCCATGGCATTAACCTATAGGAAGCAGAACAAAATTGATAAGTTGTTGGATGATAATGGGGGAAGTCATGGAATTTCAAGAGGGTTTGCATAAAGTGGCTAATTCTTATTTTGATAAGTTATACATTAGTAGCAACACGGAGTGACCTTGTGATTAAGTGTGTTGAAGCTAGAGTTTTTGATTCAGATAATCAAGAGCTTACTAAGCCCTTCTTGAAGGAGGAGCTCAAGCATGCCCTGCTCAATATGAATTCGGACAAGCCTTCAAGGCCCGATGGCTTCAATCCGGTGTTCTATAAGAGATTTTGGAACTTGTGTGGGGTGAGGAGCGGTTTCAAACTTATGTGCTTTGGCTTTAGGATAGTTGTCTTCCCCCAATCTCAATGATACTAATATAGTTTTGATTCCCAAAAAGGAAAATCTAGAATCCATGAAAGGTCTTCGTCCCATATCTATTTGCAATGTGGTTTATAAAGTCCTTATTAAGATTCTTGCCAATAGGTTAAAGCCTCTTTTGCCAAACTGCATTTTTGTTGAGCAATCTGCATTTGTGGAGAATAGGTCAATAACTGATAACACGATTGTTGCTTTTGAGGCGATTCATCATATGAAGTGCAAGGTGAAGGGCAAGCAAGAAGAGGTGGCACTTAAGGTTGATATGAGTAAGGCATATGATAGAATTAAGTGAGGTTTTGTGAGAGCTATACTACTGAAATTGGGTTTCTGTGAGTGTTGGGTGGGTTGAATGTTTATGTGTCTTCAATCAATAAAGTATAATATGCAAGTCAATGGTTAAGGTGTAGGCCCAGTTATTTCCCAAAGAGGTTTAAGACAGGATGGCCTACTATCACCCTATATGTTTATCCTCTATTATGAAGGCATTACAACTTGATTAAGAAGGAGGAGTTGAGGGGAGACTTGCATGGTATTAAAGTGTGCAGAGGGGTGTCATCCCTTTCACACTTATTGTTTGTTGACAATTGCTTCTTATTTTTCAGGAAAAATTCCAAGGAAAGCAGTTGCATGAAGATAATCCTTTCCTTGCTTAAGAAGGCTTCCAGCCAAGCCATTAACTTGGCCAAATCAAATGTTTATTTTAGTAGGAACCCATCCCCTCTCATCAAGGATGAAGTTTCTAGTATTATGGGGGTGTCCGAGAGTCTTGTCACATGAAGATACTTGGATTTTTCATCCATGATTGGGAGGAAGAAAAATAAAGGTTTTTAACTATCTTAAGGATAGAATCTGCAAGAAGATAAACCATTGGTTATGGAAGCATTTATCCATTTCTGGCAAGGAGGTTCTGATTAAATCTATATAGTAGTTTATTCCAGTCTATTGCATGAGCACCTTCCCCATGCTCGTCTCCTTAGTCGACTAGATCTAGCGTATAATGAACTCATTCTGGTGGGGTGGCAACAATGGAAAGGGCAAGGGATTAACTGGTTGAATTGGGATAAGATGGCAGTGAGAAAAGAGTTTGAAGGGATGGGTTTCCGACACCTATTTGGATTCAATCTAGCCATTCTAGCGAAGCAAGGGTGGAAGCTGATTTCTAACCCAAATACTACTATTGTGAGAGTTTTCAAAACCAAATATTACCCTCAAGGGGTCTTCTTGGAGGCTGCTTTAGGCCATAATTCAAGCTTTGATTGGCGAAGTATCCAAGCTTTTCACGTGTTGGTTAGCAGGGGTCTCAAGTGGAGAATTGGTGATGGTAAGAGGATCAACATTGGGAAAGATCTTTGGTTGCGGGCTCCATGAATTCTTTTGTTGCTAGCAAGCCAATTCCGGAAACAGAAGATTGGAGAGTTTCTAACCAAATTCATGTTGAGATAGGTTCATGGAATTTGCAAAGGGCTGTTCAAATTTTCTAGCATAGAGACTATAATGAGTTGTTGTGTATCCTGGTGTGTTAAGATTTAGGAGAAGATTCGATTATGTGGAAGCTATGTAAAGATGGTAATTTCTTTGTAAAGTCAGCATACTATTATGTTGGATAATCAACTCTCCCACAAATAAAATTACCTACACATATAAAGAATCGTGAAAGCACAATAAAGATTACACTGTAAGACAAATAATAACGAGCACAAAAATTTAATGTGGTTCGACACCTCTTGTCTACGCCCACGAAATCGTCTCAAAAGTATTTCACTTAATACAAAAATGATTACATAATTGTAACCTACCCTAAATAGTATATCACTCTTCAAGCTCGAGTACCTCACTCAATGAGTTACAATAAATGATAACACTCATACATAAACATTTTTCTCTTAACAAAGTAATTTTGTTTCACAATCTCTCTTCTCACGCATTCTCTCTTCATGTGTGTTGTTTTTTTTCCACTAATTCTCTTATCTATTTATAGTGAAGATTGTCACCAACTATAATAAATAAGTTCTTGTGTGTTGTTTTTATAACTAATATCAAATTTAGTCATTGAATATTATAATTTAATAATAAAATAATTTTACAAATTTAACGATAAAGTCAACATGTTGCACTTTTACACATTAAGATTAAATTTGAATTTTTTTATCTTTCAAAAATTAATTTGGCATTGTCTCACACTTCTCGAAACCAAAATAAGTATTTACATGATAATCTATATACGAAAACAATGACAAACCCATACTTTTATTTATTTATTTTAGATAACTCAGTTCCTAGCCTTTGTTCGGTATTACTACTGGTTCCAACAAAATTGCTCTTGACCCCTACCAATCAAGAGCAATTATCAAACTACCATTTCCCATCCCATCTTGCACTCACATTGCTAGGTATTTTTTTATGGTAAAATGAAATCATGATTCTGTTGTGAAATTTCACATGACAGAATCACAATTTCTTTATATTTGGTGCTGTTGATGCACAACAAAATTATGTTTCCGTTGTACAACAATTCATCACACAACTGAATCGTGATTTCGATTTGTAATAAAATTTGTTGCAGAACAAAATCGTGATTAAATAATACATTAACAACCTATTGCACAACAAAATTGTGTAATAAAACTGGCGTTGAAACTTTTAAATAATCAATATTAAAAAGTATTTTTATGTAGTATGAATGTAATTAGGTTTGTATAAATGGAAAGGCATGTAAACTATGATAGCTTATCAGGTAATTAGTATTGCATAATTTACAGACACTTTTGTAATATTATATATTTATAATATACATTTTTTTTCTCTCATTCATTATATTTATTTTATTTTATATTTCTCTTTCTCTAGCTCCTTGTTTATTTTTTAATATTGTTATATATATGTATATTGTACAAAAATAATTTCTTATTAATAAAATGAATTATTTTTGCTATAGAAGAAAGAAATGAGCTTTATCAACCAAAAGATTCATACCTGAAAAATATAAAGACCGAATATTGTTTTTATATTAGAGAAATTCTATGATATCCTTAAAAAATTTCAAGGGTTTTGGGTAATGTTACTCAGAAATTCTCTCTGTCTTTCCTTTAATAACAAACTCATTCATTATTACTTCAACAAATAATTATGGATATCATACCAACTCTCTTTACATTGAAGATAGCATAACAATTCTCTTTACATTATAAATTTATAATTTCTCCAACAACAAAAAAAGTTATCATACCAACTCTCTTTACATTAAAAAAATCTGTCAGAGTTAATTTTTCAATCTTTAAAGTAGGAAGTCTACAAAGTAGGTTAACAACTAAAGTATCCAATATCTTCTTTTTACAAATCATCCTAATAAGTCAAACATGTACAATCAACTTTAATGTAGACGAAACCCGCATTACTAGGAAGCAATCTGAAGTGGGTAGACGATTCTATCCTTGCATCACATTGCTTTGGGCTTTCCTTCTAGTACCACGGAAAATAATATATTTATTCAAAACTGAAAAGGCAAAGTACACGCTCATAGAGAATGAAATAGTTGTTAAAAACAAAAAAAACAGAAATTGAGATCACAGAAATTTTTGTACTACTGAGTTATGATTTAATGCACATTTCCTTGTCAATTTTTTTTACAGGTATTCTTATAATATTTAATGATTTTTTTTTGTCTAAACTCCAAAACACAAATTTTACATCACTAAGTAGGAGTTTAGCTTAAGTAAAATACGTTGTCATAAATTTTCTGATATTTGTAAAAAAAATATTAATATTTACGTTGAAATAATTTTGCCTTAGTTGATCTATGGGATCAGTGATTTAAGATTTAATCACTTTACATATATTTATATCACAATAATAAGGATTCAGGACAAAATTGGAAAAGCAAGATTCTATGACAATTAGTTAGTAAATTGGAGAGATCATAGAGGATCCTTCTGCCTGTTTCTATAACTGAATAACCAAAGAAACCTGCTTCTATGTCTCTCCTCTTTTTTGACTTTCACTCCACATGATCAATGCAGAAAACAAAAAATTCAGTGTTTCTCTTCATTGTTCTCATCTGATGAACACGAAAAAGGGAAACATAAGCAAGAAGGAAAGCTTTGAAGATGCCAATTACTGACCAATTCAAAGACAACAAATCCCTCGCCCTCACCAAGAGACTTATTCCATGGACCATTTGTGTTCTGCTTCCTATGGCTCTGATTCATTCATTCTTTTACCCTTTACCCTTTTCTCCATCTCCTAAAACTGATCTTCCACATTCCACCAATAATAACATCACGTACCGTTCTTCTCTTTCAGCTTCTCCTCCTTCTTCTGCAGGTATTACTATAAGCATGCACAATTTCTTCTTAATATTTAGATTAATGGTGTTTCTTGTCTCAATGAAATTGTCAACTTTTTTGTATTTGTTCTGTCTTGTAAAAGTAAAACTCTGACCTTTTCGTTTTTATTTCTTAGTATATATTCAAGTTTTCATTCCTCAGTCCAACTATGTATATGTATAACAGAGTTAGACTGATCGATGGACCAAAGTTGAGGACATGTTTATTTTGTATTTATTTCTATTTTTATTTTCTGTTTCTACTTTCACAAAACTGGCACCATGTTATGAATTTGTTTTCTGTTTTCAAAGATTTGTATAGAAAACTATGAAAACGATTTATTTTGTTTTTTTCTGTCTCCTGTACAAATTTTTTAAAACAAGAAACAAATTAAAACAGTGTGACAATTTTGTATATTAAAAGTGAAAAAACAGAAAATGAAACAAAAAAACAATCAATACAAGGACAAACAAGCCTTAAGTATTTAGAAAATGCAAGAATAAAAAGTGGTAGTTTTAAAAGTTAAAGATAAAACTCAACAATTGATAATAATTTTGGAACCAAAAACACCATTTAACTCTTAAAATTATATACTTGTGTCCTGAATTGTAATATCATTAGTAACTTGGGATGTGTTACAACTTACAAGACTTGATTGTACTTCATTGCAGAAAAGGGAAAAACTAAAGAGACCAAATGTGACTATTGCAATGGTGAATGGGTGAGTGACAGTGGAAGCCCTTTGTACAATGATACAACATGTGGAACAATCAAAGAGGGCAGAAATTGCATCACACATGGCAGGCCTGAATCTGGCTATCTTCACTGGAGATGGAAACCAACTCAATGCAATCTTCCAAGGTTTGAGCCACAAACTTTTCTCCAACACATTAAGAACAAGCATGTAGCTTTTGTGGGGGACTCTATGGCCAGGAACCAATTAGAGTCCCTTCTTTGCATGTTAGCCACTGCCTCAACTCCTAACCTTGTCTACAACCACAAAACTGGCAAGGACAACCAATTCAGCCGGTGGCACTTTCCTTCACACAATGCAAGCGTTTCCTTGTATTGGTCTCCTTTTCTTGTGCATGGTGTTGAAAAATCAAGCACAAACCCAAATAATAATCTGTACTTGGATCATGTTGATGAGAGGTGGGCAAACGATATGGATCAAATGGACTTGATTGTGTTATCATTTGGACATTGGCTTTTGCTTCCAGCAGTTTACCATGAGGGTGATTCAGTTTTAGGTTGCCACTACTGTCCTGGGCTTAATCACACTGAAATTGGGTTTTATATTGTGTTAAGAAAGGCCCTTAGAACCACCCTTAATAGCATAATTGAGAGAAGAGGAGATAAAGGCAATGGAATTGATGTAATTGTGACAACATTTTCACCACATCATTTTGAAGGTGAGTGGGATAAGGCTGGTGCATGTCCAAAGACTAAGCCCTATAGAAATGCGGAGAAGCAACTTGAAGGGATGGATGCTGAGATGAGAAAGATTGAGATTGAAGAAGTGGAATATGCCAAGGCAAAAGCCAAAAGAAGGTTAAGATTAGAAGCATTAGATGTGACCAAATTGGCATTATTGAGACCTGATGGCCACCCTGGTCCTTATATGAATCCTTTTCCATTTGTAAATGGGAATGCAGGGAGTGTGCAGAATGATTGTGTTCATTGGTGCTTGCCTGGACCTATAGACACATGGAATGAGATTCTTTTGGAAATGATGAAGAAGTGGGAAAAGCAATCAAGGAATGAAGACTGAGATATTTCTCATATCTTGTTACTTGATTACATTTTATTTTTTCCACCACAGGTGATGGATATTGCCTTAGAAAAGAGCAACTTCAATTGAGGAATGATTTGTTTTGTTTATTTAGCTGAGGTTCTTTTCTTTCAAAATGATAAATGTTTACAAACATTAGATTGCAACTATTTTATTTAAAAAAAAAAATCTAAACTTAATACTCTGATCTCTAATGGAGAAAGTTTGATGGATGCTCTCCATCTCTCCACTACCGATAAATTTTGCTTTCAGTGTTTAGAAGACTTGAGGTTATACAATAGCATGCAATATAATAAAACATGTAACTTAAATTATGGCCAAACTGCAAGAAGAGGTTAAAACTGTATCAAGACACAATCGAAGTTGGGACAGCATGCCGGAACATGCTTACATCTAAATGTTTGATTATCTAAATATCTGATTAACTAACCTGTCTAACACAGTAACATTCATTACTTGCCGACGACAGAAGTGCATTTTAACATTTCTATTTAAATTTGAAGATCCACTCAAATAAATCTTCAAAGAAAAACACATGTATACCAAATATTTGCCATTTGCATACTCATACACAGAGAAGGTGCATGTATTTTCTTGGAAGAAGGTTAGATCCTGAAAGAAAATTAAATATTATAATTCTATAATATTGATAAGAAGCTTACAAGTTACAAGTATCTCAAATGTCTTTACGACAAGATTCTAGAGCTAAGAATCTAAGTTTTTGTTTTTTTGGAAACACTGGTAGGATCACTATGGGAATTAAATTCATGGCCTATATTTTATATGATTGTGATCACGCATATGGCCATTTATTGCGTTTTACTGATCATATACTTTTCCACGTTCAGCACATTTGTAAACCATTAATTCAAAATCAATAGCCCATTTATGAATAGCTGAATGACCATTTAAAGCACTCTTATTTTCGAAAACTCTCTTACACACCTCACACACATGAATGCATTGAGTAAGGGATGATGACATCAGGAACCATGCAAGCTCAATGATCTGGGTTTCATCCTTCTCTGATGTCAAGGGTCTTTCCTGCATATATAAAAGGAACCAGTTAAATGCATGGAACCTACTTCCTCTATAATAACTTATGGCCTAATTCATTTTATTCATGTGACATGCGAACTTGTTATTAGATTTACCAAAATTGATTTATCAACCTTGTATCAGAAAATTAAAGATCATACACAGGTAATGGAGAACCATATATTAAATTTAGACCTTATCTGGCATGGCAATAGTGGTGAGATTGTAATCCAATGACATGGCTGGTCTTACTACGGGTTTTTAATTCCTTTTAACTCTACTGAGCTTTGCATCTGAAAAGGGTTTAAATTAATCCTGCTTTGATTTTCTTATTACAGCTATTTCAAGTTCTGGCCAAGTAACAGTGAGCTCAATAAGCTTGGTACACAAATGACTAATAATATAGTCACTGCAATACTCTAGAATTACAATATATGATATGCGATTAATGGCTTAACGAATAGGAGTGCTCAATTTTTTATGTATGTTAAAGTTTGAATAGAGTAGAGCAAAAGAATTACAGGAAATAACGAATTGACATTACAGGGATAAATGTGAAGTTCTAGAGTGAATCATGGTAAGAAAATGCTAAGAGTAGGAATCTATCCCACTTTGATAGAACTAGTTCATAAAGAGTGAAGAACTGAAGAAAATAGGGAAAAATGGGAGAATGAATATTTATTGAATGAAACATTACTACACTCCCAGGTTATTCAAGAGAACAAATTTATATATAGTCTTTTATACTGGAAGATAATGATCTCACATGCTGAACAGTCCATTCACAATTTCTATGTTCAATTATGCCCTTTTAGCTCAATGGAGATGAGAACCTTTTTTTTTTTTTATCAAAAAAGGTCGTTTTGAGTTAAGGTGTTTGGAGTCAAAGTATGAGGGTTGGGGAGGGCTTATTGGTGAAGAGGGTAACAAAGGGACTTCTATTTGGTGGAGGGAATTGAGTAATATTTGTGGGGCAAAAAATGACACAAAATGGTTTTAAAAAATACTAAAGTGGGAGGTGGGTAGTGATGAGAGTTTAAGTTTTTGGAAACACAAGTGGTTGGGGGAGGATACTTCATTGAATGCTTTACCTAGGTTATATATGCTGTCAGTGCTGCATAATTCACCTATTCAGCATTTCTGGCAGCATTCTTTCAACAGGTTTTGAGGTATGGATAGTACTGGTACACAGGGGATTATTATTCATGAAGTTCAGTTCTCAAAAGAATTCTAGTGTGATCAGGTGGTCACTAATTATGTGGGATTATTGGTTTGGTTTGCATCAAATGGTAAGATCACTACTAGTAGTAGTAAACTAATAATAGTTATTGAATATATTAAATGAGAAAAACAACCATTTTGATCAATTGCTTCGATCACTATCTCTCTGGAAAATCCCATTCCCACAAAGTGATGAATCAGCTTGGCATGTTTAGCACTCGAGCAACATGAGCTACTCTCCTAAACAGAGCACAGAACAGAACACTTCAACATTAATATAAAAGCAATACACAAAAATCAGACTTTCTCTAACTATGCATCTTCTTTTTATTTGATTGAAGATAAAACAGAAAGAAAAGTTGAATTTTTTAAGTGTTCTAACAAAAAGTATCAGCTACAAAAGTAAAATCCTATCCTACTTACTGGTTCCTAACCAAAACAGTAAAATAAATCCCAACATTAGGAAGCTATTTGAGAGAAAGAAAAAAGACGAGTCAATGAATGAGTGAATGAATGAAGTGGTTTACATGATGAAGATGAAGAGGTGGAATCCTTGGAAGCATTCTTCCTTTGGGATGGTGGCGAGGTAACAGAGAATGAAACGCATTAAATGGCCATAAATACAAATTAAACGCATTAAATGGCTATAAGCTTGTTCAAATAATCATGTAATCAAACAAGTACCCTGCACTCCTCTCTAGAGTGTGTGAAATTGTGAAAAGCGCCATATTTAATAAGCCCCTGCTACGTAAGGGTGGTCCTGCATTGCAAAGTGCAAACACCCCTGTTTCATTAATGTTGGACTTTGTTGTCACTGTCTGTTACTCTGTTTCATGCTGAGGAGAATGGTAGTTTAGGTTTGTACTTGCAGCTATTCTCGGGTGCTTTTGTTTCTTTCATATGCCCTCTCCACAAATACCCCTTTCTAAATTTATATTTCAATACAATTCTTATTGTCATTTCTTAAAATTTTATTTTCCAGATTTGTTTTGTATTATTTTAATTATGTAATTCTGATTTTTTTCGTCAACATTTAATACTTTTTGCACATTTACAGTAGCATATTCATTTTAACATTTTTTTCCCCTGAATACTAACATCTTCTTGTCAGGTCAATATTCAAATATTTTTCCTAACTACTCTCTCCCAAAATAAGTTTTGCATTTAAGTGGAAAAAATATATCAAAATAAGTATCATGTTAATTTTTTAATATAATATTAATTGTTTTTTTCACTAATACATCTGATAAGCGTGACTTTAGTTTTTCAATGTAATAACAATTTTAAGGTCGGGTTTATAAAATTATCACTTTCTTTAATCTATTTATTGATAATATTTAACAAACCAGCTAAAAAGTTAATTAATGGTTGAAAGCTGAAAACTATCTTATTACATCATAAGCATTTTGTAAAATTATTTAATAAAATAGTTAAAAAATATAAAATTACATAAAGAATAAAAGTAATACAAATTTGCCTTAAATAAAAAAGATTAAAAAAATCTAATAAATATTCAAGGACAAAAGTGAAATAAATATAAAAAATTAGAAGTTAAAACTAATGTTTTAAAAAAATACTACTTTGACATATAAAAAATGCTAGAAATTATTAAATAAAACTCCAACTAGACAAGTAAGTTTTAGAAGCTTTTTTTGATCATATAAAATAAGGGATGAAAAAATGGATTGAACCAATTGGGTCAATTCATTTTGGCCCATTTTTATGGGTGGGGTTGAGATTTTCAATCCACTTCAATCATATTCTTTTGACCCGTTAAACAATGGGTTGAGAGAAAAATAAGAAAGATAAACTGTCAATTAATTTTTTTTATTAAAAAATTAAAAGTTAAACATAGAAAATTATTTATGAGAATGATGCAAGGTTTATTTTCATTGGTGTAGGCAATTCCACTCGAGTTCATTTTTTGTATTATTTTTATCATAATGCTTCTGAGAGTTTAAGTTATGGTTATATTAAATCGGTCACTAAAAGATAAGGAAACGTTTGCAAGTTATACCTAGTCTTCCTTGCAAGTTGCAATATTCTGAGTACTATATCAATATCTAGATGCTACTGTACTTTTTTTGGTTTGTTCTTGTTGCTCCTAAAGAGTAATCCGTAATATACTATTATTGAATTTTAATCTTTATCGGAAAATATATACATAGAGAGAGAGAGAGTTAAATAATCAAATATTTGATATTTTAGCATGACTCACATAACTTGTAGCATGATTTTAGTTAGATGTCTTGTGGTTGATATCCTCTAAGCATCTAAACATTAAAACCCAATTGATGGATGGAGACAGTACTTTACAGGAATAGTATGCATCAAACATGCTTCATTTTGGATCAAGTTCTAAAAAGTTAACTTCCAATATATGATTACTCATAGTAAGTTCCAAAACATTCTCCATTTTTCTTTTTATTGGCAGCTTCTCTCTCGTAAATTCCATTCAAAAGGAAGACAGCATGAGTTGAACTAGAAATATTAACAATGTACTCTCTTTTGGATATATTTTTTTTTATTGATTGAAATTATGAGAGTTCTACTAAATATTTGAGGTCCGATTGCGTGACTTAGTAGATATTATATACAAACCTGAAAGATTTTCAACTACTAAGAAAGAATATGTAATTAGTACTCCACCAATAAAAATATCACTTGTGGTGGAAAAATATTAGTGTAATAAATTAACAAGAGGAATTCGTCATTTTGGCTTCTTGGCTGTTTCTCCCACTTTTTCATCATCTCTAGAAAGATCTTATTCCATGAGTTTATAGGCCATGGCAAGCACCAATGAACACAATCACTCTGCACACACTTTGGAACCCCATTAGCAAATGGAAAAGGATTCATATAAGCACCAGGATGACCATCTGGTCTCAACAATGCTAATTTTGTTACATCAAGTGCCTCCAACCTAAACCCTCCAAATTGTTTAACTTTTGCCTTGGCATTTTCCACTTCTTCCTTCTCAATCCTTCTGATCTCCGCATCCACTTCTCCAAGTTGCATCTCCTTCCTATAAGGCTTAGTCTTTGAATAACCACGACCCTTATCCCAATCACCTTCAAAATGGGAAGGTGGGAATGTTCTCACAATTACATCAAATTCCATTTCCTTTACCAACCTTCCTCTCAATAATGCTATTAAGAGCAATCCTCAAAGCCTTTCTTAGTGGACCATAAAAACCAACATCATTATACTTTAGACCATGACACTTTAGGCAACCTAAGACCTTACCACCCTCATAGAAAACTGAAGGAAACAAAAACCAATTCCCAACAGATAGCACAATCAAGTCCATTTGATCCACATCCCTAGCCCACTTCTCATTAACAAGATCCAAATGCATTACATCATGCTGTGGCCCTGTGCTTGTTCTTTGAACCCCTTGCACAAGAAAAGGGAACCAATAGAGGGACAAGCTTGCATTGTGAGAAGCAAAGTGCCACCTACGAGACCCTTTGTGGTGACACGTTTTGGTGCTGAAGCAGTGGCTAACAAGCAAAGAAGGGACTCTACTTGGTTCCTACCCATGGAATCCCCAACAAAAGCTACATGCTTTTTGCTTATGAGTTGGAGAAAAGTGTTTGGTTCAAACCTTGGAAGATGGCATTCACTTGGTTTCCATCCCCAGTGAAGGTATGTGGAGTCTTGCCTCCCATTGATGATGCAACTCTGGCTCTCTTCGATTGTGACACAGGTAGTGCCACTATACAAAGGGCCTCTCTTGTCACGGACCCATTTGCCATTAAAGTAGTCACATGGGATCTCGTAAGTTTTTTCCTTTTCTGCCAATAATTAGAAAACAAGAATGAACTCAATAAAGTCTCTTAAAAGACTTATAAACCAAACTATTGTACCAGACTACTTGTTGCTAATTTGAACTTATAAGACAAAATTCACTTGCAATAATATAGTTTTAACAAAACAAAATCATATATACTAAGGGAATATAACTCAGTTCAACAGTGTCTGAATTGTTGTAAACTCTCTGGTAGTACCTGAGTTTGACTCCTACAGATAAAAACAAACATATATATATATATATATATATATATATATATATATATATATATATATATATATATATATATACACCTGCAGAAGGAGGTGTGGAAACAGAAAGCTTAGTTGGTGGAGAAGGAGCAAGAGAAAGATGGTGAAAGGATAAGGAAAGCAGAACTAAAGGTATAGGGAGTAAAACATGGAGTGTACATGGATGAAGTTTCTGGGTGAGGGATTGATCTTTGGTTGATTTTGTACCTCTCATTGTGATAGCAATTCCTTCTTGCTTATCCTTTCCTGCTTTACTTTATGCTCCTACTGTACTTTGTTGTGGACCAAGAAGATATTCATCAACCACTACCAGGGTCTGAACTTCAGCCTAGTGAATGAATGCACATGAATTATTTTATGCTCCCTGAAATTGAAGTGTGGACCATAGAAGAACACAGTTCTATTTTCCTAATTCATTATGTCAGATATTAATTCTGCTCTATGCGTATTTATTGTTGACACAGAAATTTTACATATAATAAATATCAAACATGAATTGTTTACTAAATAAATTATTTTATCTCATGTTAATGTAATAACAAGAACTTATACTACGTGAATCCTACTAGGTCGACAGCACAATATTTTTAAGTCCTCCAGAGACATCTTACCTAGGTTCGAGCTATCAAAGTGATGCGTGTGAATAACGTCTGTACTTAATGAGAGCGTAGGGGAATTGAGTTTTATAATATATATTGGTTTTTTGGTTTTTTTTAATTCTTTAAAGTTTTATTTTTTTAAATTATTAATATGTTAAATTACTCATTTGTGCATTAATTTTTTTTACTATTACAAACTTTAAAATATATTACATTTTATAATAGTAAATATTTTTCATTTTTAAAAAAATATACGGATTAAATAATTTGTATGATTTATATCAAAATTAATTTTTTAAATTTCCATGCACATTAAATATACATTAAAAATTTTAGTGTTATGTATAACAACATTATTTATTTTATAATATAATTGACTCATTAATTCAGTTGATTAAAACGTTGTGTTAATAATTTGAAAGTCATAGGTTTAAGTTTTGCTTGAATCATTAATTTTAAATTAATTCGTTATAAATATTTTTTAAACAAAATTTTATGAATAAAGTTCTTCCGTAAAAATGAAGGACAAAATTGGAAAAATAAGAAAATACTGAGTGCACCAACATATTCCTGGTGTACCTAGCAACACCCTAAACCTAGCCACAAACAGCCCTACAGGGCCCAAGAGGATCACAACAAACCTCCACGTCTGAAGGATTTCATTTATTAGTCACTTTTAATACTTGCAAATTGATATCAGTATGTTTATTGTTATATGGCCATACACTCGTGTATGTCTCAAATCTTTCGACCGTTGGCAATATAGCTTATTAGAAAGTAAAATATGAGAATTGAACATTGGGTATTGAAGAGACAATTTTGTATGTGTGGTGTGTGTGTTTTCAATCTTTGTAAGAAAAAACTCTTACTGCATGGATTTTTTTTAAGTAAATATTAATAACATGTGAAATTAATATCTATTTAATTCAAAATGCATGGCTGCTTGATAATTGATTACATTAACATTATATACAAATAAATTTTAATTGTATATACTGCCGTATTTTATTCCACATGTTGTCCACTCGTCTTAGCAAATCTAAACAACACAATCAATTGAGTGAGATGAGATGATTACACGATGCCATCACTATCAAGTGGGTATCATTGCTTTCCTATTTCCCATCATCATGAGTAGCAAAATTATAGCCTGGGCCAATAGAAACTGTAAGATTTTAAGATTTTCCTTATTAATATCCTTTTTTTTTTTCTCAGGATAATTCTGATTCAGTGCAGAAGTATCAAGTGATCTTGTGTTTAATATAAATAAATGAAAACCCAACTGTATGTAAAAACAAATATAACTTTCCCTCTGTAATAAATATGGGATTTGGAGGGTTCAATGCATCTAATAATCAAATTGGTTCACATGGGCATATTCACATACCAACAAAAATAAAGTATCATTATACTTTTGGCTAAGCACATCTCTCTTCAATATAGTATACTCCTAATGCACCGAATTATTACACTCCGATTAAAAAAATATATCAATGAGGCTCTGTCCTTTAGAATTTTTTTAAAAAAAAACAAGTGTTCATTCATTACTTCATTTTTACTTTTCACAGAAAAAGAAAAGAAAAAGTATGTGTTCTTTTTTAATTGGACCCCTTAGACCATTCTTTCTGTTAGACGATTTTATCTTTGCATATATATGTGACATCTACATTTAATATTCTCTTTTGAACGCAAAAAAAAAGTTTTTTTTTTTGGTAAATGTTAGATGATTAATTGTTTAAAAAAATTATTAAAAGAAATTTAAACTTCAGATCTCTTTTTTCTTTTTGTCATCAAATCAATCTTATATTTTTCAAAACACAAAAAGATTAACCGAGGGTTATCTATGTCACTAACTTTTACCTTCGGACGGAGAATAAGCAGTTTAAAATAAAGTGAAAAGGCAGAAACAGATGCCATGGAGTAGAAGAAAAAAGTTGTCCTAAGGAGAAAACATAAAAAAAAAAAAAAACAAATGAGAGAGAAACACACACACAACAAGGAATTGAGTTTACCGAGTTAAAAGAAGTGTAGCAATGTATAAACAATAGTCAATTAAAATAATTTTAATATGTCACACTAATAATTATGTTAAAAAAAAGGTGTTATTTATATCTGATTTAATTAACTACAGTGCATGTAGAGTTAAGAATCACTGTGTTTTTTCACTATTTACATTACTATGGGAAGGAATGAGGACAAGGTTGGAATAGCAATGTTCTATGGTTATTAGAATCCAAGACAGAAATGAAAATTAGTAAATTAGAGAGATCATGGAGATCCAACGATGTGTATTTTTTATTTAATAAAAATGAATAAGGCAAGGAACCTGCTTGCTTCTCTCTCTACACCTTCCAACTTTCATTTGACAAATGCAAAAACAAAAAAACACTGTTTTCTTTCTCTCAAGACTTTCATATCTCAGCTAAGAACACCAGAAAGAAAGAGAACTACAAGGAGAAGAAAAACAAGAAGGGAAAGGCTTTGAAGATGGGAATCACAAACCCCTTCAAAGACCAATCCCTCTCCCTCATCAAGAGACTTCTTCCTTGGACCCTCTATGCTCTTCTTCCCATAGTTTTACTTCGCTTGTACTTCTACCCTCTACCCTTCCCTCCATCTCCAGAAACTGAGCTTCCTCATTCCACCCCCACCACCATCATCTCACAGTCTTCTCTTTCTGATTCTACACTACCTTCTTCTCCAGGTACATGTATGCTTAATTGATAATTTCATTTAGTCAAAACTATATTGTTGCTAGTTTTGTCTTGAATTATAATGAACAAAACTTACATGCAGTTAGTTCTTAGGTACTGTTGATGTTCTTGATAATTTGTGTGATAAGAAGTTGTATTAAATCTCAACATAGATTATTGAGGTAAAGTTTTAATTTTTATTGGACAAAAACACAAAAGCATCAATGGACCTTTATCGAAGTTTTGTCAAATTGTAATTAGCAACATGGGATGTAGGATTTGTTGGTTCCCTAGACTTTACCTGTTTCTTTGTTAGCAACATAGATAAAATTCCAATTCTGGTTTGTTTGACAACAACATAAAAGCATCAATGGAACTGTATCTAAGTATTGTCCAATGGTAATTAGCAACTTGGGATGTAGGATTAGTTGGTTCACTAGATTTACATGTTTCTTTATTGGCAACATTGATTATTGAGGTAGCATTCCAATTCTGGTCAAACAACACAAAAGCATCAATGGAACTGTATCTAAGTTTTGTCGAATTGTAATTAGCAACTTGAGGTGTAGGATTTGTTGGTTCACTAGACTTACCATGTTTTTTATTGGCAGAAAAGGAAAAAACGTATGAGCCTCCATGTGACTACTTTGATGGCAAATGGATCCGAGACAGGAGAGGCCCTTTGTACAATGGTACAACCTGTGGTACAATCAAAGAAGGCCAGAATTGCATAACACATGGAAGGCCTGACTCTAGCTATCTATACTGGAGATGGAAACCAAGTCAATGCAATCTTCCAAGGTTTGAGCCTCAAACTTTTCTCCAACTCATTAGCAACAAGCACATAGCTTTTGTGGGGGATTCTATGGCTAGGAACCAATTAGAGTCCCTTCTTTGCATGTTATCCACTGCCTCAACCCCTAACCTTGTCTACCGGAACGGGGAGGACAACAAATTCCGGAAGTGGCACTTTCCTTCTCACAATGTGAGTGTCTCATTGTACTGGTCCCCTTTTCTTGTGCAAGGTGTAGAAAAGTCAAACTCAGGGCCAAATCATAATAAGTTGTATTTGGATCATGTTGATGAGAGGTGGGCAAGGGATATGGATCAAATGGACCTGATTGTGTTATCAATTGGGCACTGGTTTTTGCATCCTGCAGTGTACTATGAGGGTGGTTCAGTTTTAGGTTGCCATTACTGTCCTGGCCTTAATTACACTGAAATTGGGTTTTATGATGTGCTAAGAAAGGGCCTAAGGACTACCCTTAATAGCATAATTGATAGGAGAGTGGGTAAAGGGTATGGAATTGATGTAATTGTGACAACATTTTCACCTGCACATTTCGAAGGTGAGTGGGATAAGGCTGGTGCTTGTCCAAAGACCAAGCCTTATAGGAATGGGGAGAAGCAACTTGAAGGGATGGATGCTGACATGAGAAAAATTGAGATTGAAGAAGTGGAAGATGCTAAGACAAAAGCTAATAATTTTGGTGGGATTATTAGATTGGAGGCATTGGATGTGACCAAATTAGCATTATTGAGACCAGATGGCCACCCTGGTCCTTATATGTATCCTTTTCCATTTGCTAATGGGCATCAAGAGCGTGTGCAGAATGATTGTGTTCATTGGTGCTTGCCGGGGCCAATAGACACATGGAATGAGATTTTTCTAGAGATGATGAAGAAGTGGGGGCAACACCCTAGGACTGAAGAGTGAGGTATTTCTCATTTCTTGTTAGATTCTTATTTGTTATACTTAAATGTTTTCCACCACTTGGGTGATGGATGTTGCATCAAAAGGATCAAATTTTGTTTTGGTAGAATGGATAACAATTTTTTTGAGAGGGTGGGAAAAGCAATTTAATTGGGGGTTATTGTTTTTCTTGCTTAATGGAAAAGGAAATATATAATACTATACTACATCTTCGATTGATAAGGGAAAATAGAGTGACAAATTATTGGTACTATGAACAATGATGATTCTGGAATGTGTTAGAAATGTACGTAATGGTTTAAGCCATTTATTAGACATGCTCATGTAGGGTACAAAAGGGTTTATATGTGTATTTGTGGAGGAATTCGTAACACATGGGCTAGTCTTGTGTGACTTAGTCATTTTGGTTTTCATCAATTTTGTCTAGTGGGGTATTTCAATTGGGAAACTTTCTTTTGGCAAAAAATGTAAATTATATTAAATCCAAAATGATACAATAATAAACGGGACATATCCTGTTAAAGAAAATCAAAAGTCTTCCTAATAAAAAAGACATATATGAAGATGCTAAAACAAATGTAACAGGTGCACTTATCTATACATAAGAAACTTAATCTTTCCTTTTACTTTAATTTCTCATATTAATTTGATTTGATCCATTATGTTGTTTTTCTTAGTTCCTCAAAAAATGTTCAGCAAGTCCATTTGGAATTGTAAACAGTTTAATCGCGTTGAATATTCTGGCGATTACGTACATAATGTAAGGGTATTTGTGACGTGAGTTGATTGAATTGTTCAAATCAAAAGCCTATTTTAACATATTCACATGATCCCTGCTTAGGGCATAATCAAATGCACCGTCTCTACAAAGAAAGACTCAAAAAGTCAATTTGGTTCACTTTCTCGTTGTGTCTGGTCTGCTTTTAGATATGACGGTTCTGTCAATGCATGATTGCAGAGACGTTTCCACCTAACCACATTTAATTGGCGCTCATTACGGTTGGAAAATATGGAAAAAGTTTTTTGACACCCAACACTCACTGAATGTTTAATTAAAAAGTTGTCATAATATCACCACTCAAATACATGAAAGAAAAGGAATGACATTAATACACCTTTTAAGAAATTATTTCTTGTATATTGTTATTATTAGTTAAAATCTAGGTGGATTTTAATAATTGAAATGAGTCTCGTCCTGCTTCATATTTTTTATTTAGTAACCGTTACGTGAATGTTCATAAATAACAAAAAAATATAAAACGTTTGTACGAATAATATAGAAAATATATTATAATTTTTTATTTATTATATTTTATTTAGGGTCTTGCTAACTGATATCCTTTGGACATTAGTTATTAAAAAAAGAAAATATTTTTTGAAAATGGTTGTTACTTGCGCATAAAAATTCTGATAATTGTCATAATTATCTTTAATCATGTGGTGAGTATGTTTCTTTTTTGTTAATCACATTATTGGTAAGAAGTGTTTTGATTGAAAGTTATGATCAATCTTTGTGAGGGACCTTAAGCTTACACAAAATAATTATTTTCCTATCAATATGATTTATTTCATATTTTCATGGACCAACAAGAAATTGATCCTTAGACCTATTAACTAAGGAAGGGACACAAATCATTATAACTTGTGTAACTATTGTTGGTTGATGTGAGTATGTTTTCACGTCTAATTGAGAGCTAGCTTGTTTTGAAAAATCATGTCAAATTCAAGATCAATGACAAAGTTAGTAGTAGTATTTATATATGGCTTCTGATTTTTATATCAGTATACACGTTTGGACAAAGAGTTAAACACATAACTAATTAATATGGACTTAAAATCTCTCTCTATATATAACAATTAAACTCTTTTTTTCACTTGGCGAGATTAGCTAAATTCAACGACACTATAATATTTTATTATAGATAATTTTAGATAATTATTAACTGAAATTATTCTTATGGATTTTGACAACTTAATTATCAATTTTCCTCTAGCTTGAGTTAGGGTTACAACTTACCATGTATTTAGTCCTCTCCTTAGATTGAGACTTTATAAGTCTTATTCACTCATGTCCAAATAATTTATGATAAGATTTTATCATTCTTTTATCTTTTACAATAATTGTTACACCAACCTTCTGTGCAATGCTTTCATTCCGACGTACTTCTATTTTATTTACTATGTTCACTCATGCAAGTCAACATTTTCATCAGAGTCTACTCTCTCTCTCTCTTTACGGTATCAGAGTCTATTCTCTCACTAGTGCATTAAGTACTCAAGTTATTTTTACAAAAAAATTTATCACTCAATATCTTAGATCTTGTAGTTGTACGATGGAAACTTTCTTTAAGCTTAACTAATAATAACTTTTATTTTGTCATAGTGAGTACTTGAACCACTCCTTCATTTCGTTTAACCCACTTGAATCGAATGATTTACATCACCCTTAATTTATTCCTCTGTCATGTTTTTTTTTTTTTTTATTGTAGACTTGCACGTTGAATATGATTTTTTTTAATTCAAAGGTTGGTTGCTAAGGTAAAACAAGTTGAGAGAGAGAGAGGGAGAGAGATAGGGATCGATTAGTTTAATTAGTGCAAATGGTCTGAGATGTTTCGCAGTTTTAGATAGCCTAGCCACGTCAATGACAATGTGAGTCATACAACTAGAGTTTATATATATATATATATATATATATATATATATATATATATATATATATATATATATATATATATAGTTGGCGGCCTATCATAAATTAATAATAGATCCGACATTACATTATGGATTTATGAAATAAAATTTTCTAATATTCAGTTTATTTTTCTTATATATTCATCACTTTGTCAATTCGTTTTTGATGTCAGACTATGATATATGCTATAATTGATGGAATGTGAGCCATACATTACACAATTTAGTTTAACTTTCCTGGGAGAGAAGGATCAATTTATTCACAAAAACCTGTACATACAAGTGAATAAAACTATAAAAGGACCAACCTGTATAATTGATACTCCACAGTCCAAATTCTCTTTATTAACATGGAAGGCTAACTGAGCTAAATTGTGGGCTACAAGGTTGCTTGTAAGTCTGGTAAATTCTAGAGTGGACGTGCAATTAATAATTGGGCAATGACATTAGGATCTTCAATAATAACCTGGAAGTAGTTTGCCTTGCAAAGTGAACATGGAGCTGATCACAATCAGACTTGTATTACTTGGAATTAGAAAACATAGGTATTCAAATTTAGAGAATTTGGTAGATATAATTAACATAAAAGTAAAACTCTATCTTTTATTTGAAAAATAAAAATATCCTTTAAAATTGGATGTTATTTGTTATTAGAGGAAAAATAAGATAAAATTATATATTTTATTTATATTATCTTAAGAGAGAAATTGAAATCTTATCATCTAATTTTGTTTCTGTGAAAGGGAATCATCAAAATTTTGATAAATCAATTCTTAATTCAACCTATATTCATCCACGCCGTTAACTCGAACTAGGAGTAATAATTTACTGTGTGAATATTTTTATATTGTGAATCAATTAAAAATAATCAATAATATTATTTTAGGCGTTATGGATAGGACTAAAAAAATTAAAAATAATATGTGTAAAAATCCAAAAATGATATTTTCAAGTATAAAATTAAAAAAAAATTGTAACTATACAATCTAAATAAAAACCAAATAAGTGATTAAACCTTAAGAATATTAACAAACTTATAATGTATTTGGTTTGGTAGTAGAAACTATGATGAGTGCAAAATCATAGTAAGTTCACCACAAAAGAAGTTGCATGGAGGTTCATCAATTTCTCATGGAACTACGGATAATTGATTTTTACAAAAACTTCAACTCAATTTAATCATCTACTACTTAACAACCACACCAACAACAAAAGATAAAATACATTCCAAAACTAAGGATAATTGATATTTACATAGTTTAGAGTATCTAGCAATGCTGTTTACAAAAGCGGAACAACCTGTGAATTATATTGTTCCCTTTTATTAATATGTATTCAATTTACTTTTTCAGAAATCAATTTTTTTATGTTTGATTTTCAAACCGTTCTCGCATGACCCTCTCTTAACCTCTTCTCTCTTCTTTGATGTCGCGGCAGTGGAGACAGTAAAGTCAGCGTTGGAGATGGAGGAGGAGTGAAGGAAGTAGCCAAAAAAGGAGATGTCACTCCAGTCCTAATCAACAATGTTAAAATGGAGGGGTAAAATTGGATTATCATACAATTATATTATATTATATTTTATTTCTATTTTCTTTTTTAAAATAACTTAACAAAACTAGACAGTATTGGAGAGAGGAGGAGTAAAAGTAATGTTCTAAAATAGAAGGATATTGAGTGTAATCTCAGATTTTTTTTTATATATATAATATTTCATTGTTTTTCCGGATCTTTGCCATTCCAAAGAACAACATATGAGTATCCAACATTTTGGTTCTTGTGATGTCCAAGGATTTGGGGGAAGATACCCAAAAACAAAATAGAGAAGATGAAGGATAAGTCCATAAACATAACTAATAATGATTAATTAATCGAAAACCAAAATTTGTGGTTGTTACATGTTGCAGGTAACCTATGAAGCAGAGATACTTCAGTCTTCTTGTTGTGTCCGATGTTCGACATGCATCCGTGTTAGTGTCCGACACCGACACGACACCCGTATTACGTTCTATATTTTGGACATTATAAATGTTCACGTATATTTGTATCCGTATCGGCGTCGATGTTTCGTAACATGTAACTAATCCTAAACTACATGTTTTAAGAACAAAATCTGACGGCCAGTGTGGTCGAATCCAATACCAAGTTTATAAACATACCCCTTGTGGGGAAGTCAGAATCGACCAATACCATTGGTGCAAGTATCCAGATTTGGCGGTGGTGGGTCCACGTTCCATATCTATAGCAAAACTCAGCTTCCACACACTCTGTCCAGTGATGCCATCCATCACAAGTCACAACAATTCTTCTTCTCTTCTAATTATTCCACCATGGCTGCAGCAGCATCATCAACACTATTTTCCCTCTCCTTCCCCTTCCACCCTCAAATCCAAACCCTCTCCTTCCCCTTCTCCCCCACCAAACCCTCCCTCTCCCCCAAACTCTTCTCCACTTTCAAACTCTCCTCTTCCCACTCCTCCCTCACTGTTTCCGACGACCCCTTCCACACGGGCCGCTTCCTCTCCAACGACGAGCTCCGCCGCCTCCGCCTCCTCGAGACATTCCTCTACCGCCCTGACCTCCCCTCCGGCTCCCTCTCCGTCCGCGTCATGCGGCCCCACGAGACCGACCCCACCGTCCTCCTCCTCGCCGAGTCCTTCGCCGAGTCCATGCTCCTCCCCCAACCCTACGTCAAATTCCTCGCCTTCCTTGTCAAACAGTACCTCCTCGACCGCAGGTCCCTCATGCCCCACACCGCCACCCTCGTCGCATTCTACACCCAAACAACAGCCGCCGGCGCTGATCAAGAAGAAGAAGAAGCGTGCTTGGCTGGGATGGTGGAGCTCTGTTTCGACAAAAGAGGCGCCAATGCTTCCATCCCCTCGCCCGCCCCTCCCAGGGATAAGCCCTACATTTGTAACATGGCCGTCCAAAAGTCTCTCAGGAGGTATCCCTTACGGTTAAGCTTTGCCGCATATAATGGTCCTTCCGGATTGTCTCCTGGCGGAGCATACATGTGATTTAAATCAAATAAAATAAAAATCACGGGATGTATTGATTACGAGTTTAAAAGACTATTTTAGTATAAAAATATTCTGTAAATTTTAAATACTTTGTAGGAATACAATGATTTTTAAGATTTTTTTAATAGATTTATTAGAATTTTATAGTTTAGGTTTCAATTAATTTACAAAATATGTATTCATAAGATTTGAAATGATATGATGGATTTTTAAGATTTTAAAGAATTATGTGATTTTTTAAAAAAACATTCAAAATTATTGATAAAGATTTATGAATTTTGTCCATCTAAAACTTTATATAAAACTATTTTATACAAAAAAATTTAAACTTGTTACATAATAAATCAATTTTCCTTAGCATATTTACAAGCATAATAGGTTCATTCCCCTTCAATTATCAATCATGTTAATTTTATAAAACTATATACCATAGTAATATAGATACTTATAATCATTCTCACAATAATGATTCCACCTAACAAAATACATGTCCGACAATTGTTTCAAATCTCATTTATATATTTATTCACTTATACATGAGTCAACTTCTCAAGTTCATATATATTCATGTTTGTTTATATATATAAACATATAGTCAAGATGTCCCCCTTCAAAGAATTGGAAAAATTTCTGGTATCACACTTCTAGGGCATGTTAACCATTGGTCGAAAGAGTAAAAAAAATTTTAAATATCTATCTCTTTCAACAAAGAGACAAGGGATTATGTGTGATGAGGGAAAAAAAATATTAATTTGCAAGAAAAGAAGAAAAGAAAGAAAGTCCGATGAAATCTCAAGGGTTTGAGTGAGATTATTTAATGTGTATTTTCTCGTTAAAAGCCTCATCCATTCCATCATAAGAAAGAATCCATCGAAATTTATATAATTTTAAATACCAAAATACTTTTTTTTTTAAGTTGTAAAAAAACTTAATTGAATACCAATGAACTTTATTGAATTTCTCAAAAAATTCTAATATTGTTGATTAAATATCATACGATTTATTTTTATTATTTAAAAATCTTAATTGAATACATTAGGACTTTTTTACAAAAAGAAAAATCTTTTAAAATCATTTGAAATCCTAATTGAATACACCCGTAGTTAAATATATATAGAGTTGTTTAATGATTATGAACCATAACTATACAAAAGTCTCTTAGGAGATATCTTTATGCATTTTTTTCCTACCTGTTAAGCTTTGCTGCCCACAATGGTCCTACCGAGTTAGGGTTGCCTCCAGCGGAGGATACTTGTAGTTTAGATAAAAAAGAAAAATAGTCAAAACAAAATGTCTATATATAGAGAGACTTTTTTAATGATTATACAATTTGACCATAAAATACACTCTCTATCTATCTCTGGTGGAGGATAGTTGTGGTTTAGGCAAAAAATCTGCAAGTATCCAGTGTCATGTTTGTTTTTAGCATTTTTTTATGGTCCACTTTCTGTGAGTGAATGCATGCTATTTAAAAGCCTATAATAGTTGTTTTGAGCATCCAAGTTTATCATCAAGTTAATCCAACATTTATTGTTAATCCTAAATCCATGTTAGCTCACATTTTAAAACACTTGGTCTCTTGAGCAAACAAAGGAACTACCTGAATGTAACTAACTTTCTAAGTGTATGTTTCGGGTAATTCCCTTCAGGAGGGGCATTGGCTGGCATCTTCTAAAGGCTAGTGAGGAATTAATTTCTCAGATGAGTTCCTCAAGAGAGGTTTACTTGCATTGCAGAATAATTGATGAAGCTCCATTTAACATGTATACAAAAGCTGATTACAAAATTGTGAAGACAGATAGTATTTTCGTCCTGCTGACATTGCAGAGACGTAAGCACCTGATGTGCAAGAAACTTCCACTTTTAAGCACGCCTCCAGAAACGGATCTGTCAGTTTCTGATGAGTAAAAGACTATGTGAATGTGTGCAAGGGTTGCAAAATATTTTGTCAAGGTAATGTTTGTGATTGTATCATATTTCTTGAAGGCTTGTATCAGTATATGTTATGTCTAGCTTCCACACAATCTTATACTCAAATATGTCCTATGATAAATTTTCTTCTTTGTAGTTGTGGAATATTTGCTTCCGCAATGATAGCAAGATGATCATGGTGGTTTTCAGTTTGACTGGAGAGTAGAGAGTGGTATCAGGCATCCTTATTTATTTCTCTTATCTGTAGGACAGAGACTGAATATGTTACAGGTAAATTACGACATACTCTTCTCTAAATTTTTTATTTTGTTGTCTGGCTTAGACAGCCAAGTGACGAATAAGATTGTAAAGCTGGTAACACGTGATAAAATACCAAGTCAGATACATGGTTCTTTATTGAAGAACCTAGGAGAAACATTACTGATGCATGGAAAATACAAATCATATTAACTCTGTATTTCTTCAATATAATCAAAACAACGATTTATATATGCATATATGTTCTATGGCTTATTTATCATTCTCGAAATTTGAATGTGACATATGGAATCTGTTGAACCATGCCCCAATCATATGCCCTTATAAAATATTAATGTTAGTAGGTTAGGGAACATTTTCCGGGGAGTTGGTATATTTTTGGCCATGGTCTCTTAGGTACTCCTGTCATGTGACCAGAAAGGAGTTTGAGTAGCACGAGGGCATGAATGAGGGTGGAGAAAAGAAATGGCAATGCTCTTTCTGCTTTGTCCATAATGGATTGAGTTCCTCATCTTATAAAATCAGCCAAACTTGTTATGCTTTGTGCTGATCACTTTTGGAGTTCACTTTTTATTCTCATCAAGATATCATCATAATTCCAATGTCTAAACTTGTGATTTCACTAGATCATTCTCAAACTATGCATAACCATTCCCAAGCCTTTCGAATTTGTATAGATAATCATTAGGAGTTCTTTTATACATTCTGCCATTGAAGGTCTTTCATTACTCTCAGTACGGACACATCTTGATGCCAGATTGGCAAACATGACTATAGACTGAATGGTGTAAGAATTTCGAGCCATCTCTGGATCTATCACCTTACGAAGCTTCTTGCGGTCATTCAGTATGTGCCTCACCTGCATATGAATGTCAAATGAATCAAAATCTTGCTGTTGTATGAATCTAGTGATTCTCAATGATAGGGCTCAATATAACAGAACAAGAAAACATGGATATTGAAAATTCAGATGTAACTCTCTTTATTACAGTAGAACAGCAAGGAAAGAAATGCAGAAACAGGTAAGGCAAGGGTACCAAATGCCAAGGGAACACCTAACACTCTGAACCAGTATCTCCTGCAACGTGTGTGTGACTGTGTTTTTATCTTGATCCAATTTTTAGGATTTCTTCTTCTCAAGAAACTACTTCTCTAGTGAGAAAGGTATTTTTATGAGACTGAAAAGTGCAAACCTTGGCCATACAACCATAGATAATCAAGATTAAAAGTTTTTTATGACTTTAGTATTTTAATCTAATGCGTAATAAGATTTTTCTCACTCACATTAAACAAGAGTTTTCACTCAATTATTTTTAAATGCAAACAGTGAGGTTAGTTATATGGATCAAACTAGACATGGCAAGAAAATCCGTATCTGTGGGTACTCGCCCGAATTCGTCCCGATTTTGATGGGTAATACCCGAGTTGATCAGGTATGAGTTCGGGTTCGGATTTTTCTCGATAACCAAAAGTCGGGTACGGGTACGGGTATGAGATTACTAGACCCATCCCAACCCCGAACCCGAACCTGCCAGCCATTTAAAATCTTTAAATTTTTTGCATAATTTAATCAAAAGACATAGAATTTTTATTACTAGTTAATTTTATTTTAGAATTTTTTCATAATTTAATATTATTTTCTTAATTATTTTTGTAGACACACGCACTATAATAAATTTATTGATATATAAGTAGTTAAAAATATATGTTTAACAATCAATTTATTTTTTCTAAAATCAAATTTTAATTTTTTTTTTTACATAAAAAAATATTTTTCTAATTTGAATCGTGTATGAGACGGGATTGAGGATACCCGACGGGTACGGGAATGGGACAATAAACTTAAACCCATGAGGTATCGGGTACGGGTATAGGGATATGGTGGGGAGTCGGGATAAGAGATTGGGGAGACAATACCCGTACCCATCCCGCCCCATTGACATGTCTAGATCAAACGGTGCCATAATGTTATGTGTAAATCATGTCTATAGACAAACCATTGACCATTAGATTTTTTTTAATGGTTTCACTTATAATTTTTCTCTGTCTTCCTCTGCCTCCAATGATTGAACTATCCTTCATCAAATCTACTCTCCTAACTAAGACTCTAGTCTCTACAGTTTGTTTTCACACATGCCCAAGCCACTTAAGGCAAATTTCTACCATCTTTTCTACAATTGGTTCTACCCTCATTTTTTCTCAAATACAATATTATTTTTGAATAATAATAATGCCTGGTTATTTTTTAATGAAATAAAAAATAGCAAATTTCGGGGGTTTGATATGTTGCTTTTACATTCCTAAGGATTGATGCCCTGAGTGTGTGCACATGTGTGCGTGTACATTTCCTACCTGTAGTACAAGGTTTTGATCGTTGGGACCTTGGTTTAGATCTACAGCTCGACGTCCAGTCAAAAGCTCCAAAAGAACAACACCAAAAGCATAAACATCACTCTGTAGAGTGAGTTTCCCTGTCTGTTGTCAAATGAATTAATAATGTTAGTGTAAAAAACGTGTAGCAATCCATTGATACTAGATATAAGAAGATTGAAGGTGAAAGATATTTTATGATATATAGATTTGATTTAGAGTTATAAAACTGCTTGTTCTTATGCTGCTTACATTTGTGGTGGTAGACAATATCAATATTTGGTTGTAAGTATCACACGCATTTTCTGATTGAATCATGTTCATTTCGTGTAATTTCCCTAGTAATATATAAAAGATGTGTTCTGTATTACATTTTTAACTGTTAAGTGAAAATGCGAAGGTTGTAATATAAAAATTTAGGCATTTAGGCAAGGACTACGAAATGATTTTAATAACTTGTAATGTCATCAACGAAAGCCCTCGGGCTGGAATTGTTGATCACTGTAGAAATTTCTTTGATGTACCTGGAATGTTAGTTACTAGACCATGTCCATGGATGGTATGGGTTGAGCTCTTGGCCACAGTATCTATCAGTCAGTTCCTGATACCATGAAGCCACTTGATCTAATTAAAGGCCTAAAATTGTTTTCATGGCCAGAAAAATGTTGCAAATCAAATAACTTCTCACTAAGTCTTATGGTGGGCTCCTAGTTATAACAAAAAATTCTTGAATCATTTACTGATAACCTAATAAACCATACAAGGAAACTGAAGGACTTATTTGTAATTGGATGGAATTTCAGCCATAGGCTTCTAATGCAAACCAAAATTTCATGGTTTAGACTATTATTGCTGCTTGAGTTGGTGTTGAATTTGCTGACTTAATTTGCATGGCTGATTTATTTTATGGTAGACTAAACTAACAAAACAGGTACTTTGGTAGCAATAATGGATTCTTGATTTTTAGCATGTGAAGCTGTTTACATCATGTGCACAGGAATAATGGCAAAAGAATTTATTAGATTTACTGTATACTGCATTGCAAATCTCTTTTTTTTATCTTCAAGAATGAATATAACCTTATTTATTAAAGGTGTTGAAAATTGAAAATGTGAAATTCTTTTGAGAAAGAAAAAAACTCTTCATGGCATAGATGCATACCGATGTATACTCTGGATCAAAATAGCCAAAGGTACCAAGTACTCTGGCAGTCACATGTGTCTCCTGTCCTTCTGGCATTAACTTCGCAAGCCCAAAATCAGATATCTACAGAAAGGATGTTAATTTTAGCCATGTACACATGATTGTCAGAAGGAAATGTTACAAGTCATTATAGGAAATCTTTTTATACCTTTGCTTCAAAGTTATCGTCTAAGAGAATATTGGTCGATTTGAAATCCCTATGAACAATAGGAATTCCAACATCAGAACTTGAATGGAGATAAGCAAGTCCTTTTGCAGCTCCCAGTGCCACTTGGAGTCTTCGAGGCCAATCCATGTTTCTTTCCCCAATTCCTAAAATTAGGTGTTGATTAACAGAAGCTTGATGTTAGAAATTTTGACAACAGTGTAGAGTTTGAGTAATTGACAAACCATTCAAATGATCTTGCAGGTTCCCTCTACGCATATATTCATATACTAGGAACCTATGCTTTCCATCCGCACAGTAGCCTATCAAAGAAACAAGATTTGGGTGGTCAAGTCTGCTCAAGATGTCAACTTCAACACGAAACTCACGTTCCCCCTCTGCTGCTTTAATTGCTGGCAACTCCATTTTCTTGATTGCTACAACCTTCAGAAGGAGACTTGTTATATTAGTATGTATCTATATCAAATTCACTAATTTAAACCATTTTGTAAGAAGCATGCTTTCTGTATGGAAGATACGATAGATGTTACAAAATCTTATGAATTATAATGTATTCCTGTGGGCTATAAACTTTTGTCCAGAGCGTATTACCTCTCCTGACCGCAAAGTTCCCCGGTAGACTTTGCCAAATCCTCCTTTACCAAGCAGATTCTCATCACTGAATGAACATGTTGCCTCCTCCATCTCCTTGAGTGTGTAAACAGATGATCCATGTAGCCTTTTTGTAGGTCGTGGCATTTGATCTTCAAGTTGCCAAAGCTGTGCAGGTTTGTAAACCCCTGAATATAAAGTTTGTAAATGTTATAAGTTGGTTGTGCAATGAAATAGCACTAAAGTACATATGCTTAAACCATTATGAATGGGGAAAAAAACAATACAGGGATCTGTATGATCTTGTGATTTGCTTCTACGACGCTTGTTCCAGGCTGAGAGTGAGACCAAACCAAATGGCATGACTGATTACTCTATCTTGTATGTTCTCTGCTTAAGAATTAGTGTTAGGTTCTAAAAACAGAACACAATTGGACAGAGATGACTAATTGTATTACACACTTAGAGATACAGGTGGTTTTGCCAAGAACCTTGAAGTAAAACACTCTTTTGATACGATGAGAGGGTGAAGTAAAAATCACTTTGGAATAGTTGGCATGTGCTTGAGAAAGTTATTATTCCCATATAAAAAGCATTTTTCCTCATAGCATGGAAATCCTCTATGGGGTACGTGTGGAGCAAGTGAAGCTAGCTAGATCAGAATACTTGACATAACATCTTCCAACAATACACGGAGAGAGAGACAAAGATATGTACTTTAAGGCAAAGAGAAAGCTCATGAAAGTAGGTATTGCTTACCTATGGTTGGGATGTGGTAGTAGAGGTGGGGGCGTGCTTGCTTTGATAGTGAAATGGAAACTGCTACCCCATTCACCATGTTGATCATTTTGTTTACGTTTTACCGTTTGCAATTTGAAAATCAATGGTGGTTGCAATGGCCCTTTCATTTTTGTTCTCTTCATTGCACAAACTGTTACCTTGTTTCTAAATCTTTCTCTGGTATGGTGCAACCGTCGTTGTTGCTATTAAAGCATGTCATCATCAGCATTTGAATAAGGTTTCTTTGGCACCAATAATAATCCATGACCGTTCATGTGGGTCCCAGGAGCCAATATATACGTTTAGTCAGTTATTTAACATCGCCTGAAAATCTGGGGTAAGGTTAGGAATGATTTATACAGCGGATTTGATAATAAATTATTCTTTGTTTATATGAAAATCAACTACTTATGTTTAATGCATATTATTTATGTACCATGTAATATTGACAGTTAATTTTTTTATCAACTGTTGAAAAAATTTAATTTATTATGTCGAATGTAAGATTCTACTCTCCTCACCACAATTTTTGGCAGTGATGTAAGCTTTCAGTACATAAAACTGTGACAAGGTTAGGAAAAATGAATATAGAGGATTCCATCAAGAATAAAGTAATTTTCTTTGTTGACATGAAAATCAATGACTAATATAATTTGTCATGAATACATAATATTAACTGTTAGTTTTTTTTTATTATTCATAATTGAATATTTTTACTTTATTATGTTGGGTGGATGATTCTTAGTTCCTCACCACAATTTTTGGCACTTGCTTCTTCACTATATTTCTTTCGGAGTTCACGGGAGAAGTGGGATTTTGATTTTGGACCCAGGGAAGAATGGAATTGACAAGCATACATTTGAAATCAATGGAATGTATTAGGCATAATAACGATCCCAAATGTAAGCCAACAAATAAATAAATTAAGGTTACAAATTGCAACAAAGTGAACGGGTCATGGTCACTCAGAAGGCAAAGGGAATGAGTCTCTCGGCTAACGTCATTCACCGAATAAATGAGGTGCAAATGAAGATTTCACTAGCGATTCACGCTCGAATTCTAGCATGTTTGTTTCTGAGTTTGAAAAGTCTCGAAAATCATAGTTTGGACAAAAAAATTCTAACTTCTATTTCATGGTTGAGATAATTGGAAATCAACTACACCAGTAGTATGTAGCAATTTGTAGAATTTAAATGAACAGCATACTATCCGTGCAGATTTATGTATAGTATTTTTTTTTATTCATGTATTTTTCTTAAATACTACTACTATCATATATATAAGTTATACCAGATCTGGCTTTCAATTAAAAAAATTCACCCATAAGACTCAAATTTAAAATCTTTTCAAGAAATCCAAATCCAATATTACTTGAATCAACCTAACATAATGTTACTATGCGGATACAAGGTTTTAAGGTAAAGGGAGACATAATCTATCTATGGTTTATCCTAACCTAATGTTACTATGCGGATACAAGGTTTTAAGGTAAAGGGAGACATAATCTATCTATGGTTTATCATTGGACTTATTTCACTGAGGGTCGGTTGCATTAGTTCTAGAAAGAAGAAAATCATTGAGAATTTTTAACATATAATCCGTTGATTTAGTTCAACTATGCACACACAAAAAAAGTTAGTTCAAGTATTAATTAGTGTGATTTAAACCAACAGATTCACATATTGCTCTTGAATTGTTATGTTAAATATACAAATGGCAGGAGACTTTGTTCTTCATGCCTATGCTCTCCAGACATCATTTTACTTTTGTTAGGTCAACCAATACATTTTTCTCTCATTCTCCTATTTTTGTTTTTATATTCATTTTCCCTTTCCCCAACGAAGATATCCACTCAGTCAAATTCATATTATATTTGAAGCAAACTATAGAGGTCTTTGAAATTCAATTTGTTTTATTCCTAAAAGTCATTATGTTTTATTAGAGCTAAGCAAGTTATTTCGGGAGTACGTTTTCTTGTCTGTTTTGTGCTATGTATGACCCTTTTGTTGGATATACTATTTCTTTTTTCTGTTGTCCCTTGTGATTGTCTCTATTTTCGTTGCATACGTGTTTGTCTTATTTTTTGTTGTCCAACACCTCACCCTTTATGGAGAACATAAATCGAACCCACACTTTCAAATATAATATTCTCTTAACGTACTGTTAGTTTAAATTTTTTAGAAACAAATTTTGATCGATCTTACGTTTCATTTAATTAGTCTATCTCCTAATTTTATAATTTTTGATAAATTTTAATCATTAAGAGAATATTTATTTTAAAAAGTGTGTTAAAGAATATGTTACTAAAATTCTAAAGAATTGGTCGAATGAAACAAGATAGAATCTTACATATTATAGATTGCAGGTTTAAAACCTCACTCGTCTCTTGGGATGAGATAAATGTGAATATTGAGTTGGAAGTTTTTCTTGCCTTCAATTAGAATCTCATTCAATCCTCCTAAATTTTAACAGATAAAAAAATATGTTACTACTTATTTAGCACTCTTCAAATCTTTTTTGAGCTTGTTAGGTTTAAGTTGAACAGTAATTAGAATGTCTTGAATCCTAGGCCTTGGGTTTGTTTGTTTCTTGGGCCGTCAGGTGACAAAAAAGAACCACGCCCATTGCATTGAGAGATATCAGTATTAAGGATTGAAATTATTTATTCTTCTTTTATATATTTATATAAGAAAATACTCATTAAAAGTATATTTTGGTCAATTAAAATATATTTATTTAAATAATATTTAAAGGAAATGACTTGGGTCATCGGCCTTGGGTTTAATTGTGTCTTGGGCCTTGGCCTTTCTTCATCTCAAATGTGTGGACAAGGACCTGGCGTACTACTAAAACGTTATCAGTTTTATGTGCACCCAAAGTACTAAGGATTGAAAAAAAATTTCATTTTCTTTTAGAAAATAATGTATTTTTTTTTCATTCATCTTATACATTTTTGTGAATTTTGTTGTCAAACTATAAAATTTACACATTGCATCAATCAATTTCTAAAATTTTGTGCACTTTTGGCTTCATTTTTTTTCACATTTTGCTACTCAACTTTTAAAATTTCTCATATTTTGTCACCCAATTTTCAAAACAAAAATACTTAATTATAACACTAAAAATTGAGGAAAAAATGTATAAAATTATAAAAGTTGGGCAACAAATTATGCAACAAAGAAGTTGGATGATAAAATGTGTAAAATTTCAAAAGTTTAATGAGAAAATTCATGAAAATGTAAAAGATCGGTAACAAAAAATGTAACTAAACATTTTATTTTCCATGCCTTTCATTTCTCTTAATAGAAAAATGGATTTAATTAGCATAAATTAATAGTGTAAAGATTGTTTTTTTAATCATCATCAAATTATTAATTGTTTATATACAGTTATAAGGATTAAAAATATCTTTAATGGAGTATTTATTTGATAAGCCCTTATAAATGAGAGTTTATTCTTAACCTGATAAAAGATAAAAGGTAAATTGTTGAAATATATGAAAAAATTGATTTTTTTAAAAAAATTAAATAATCATGAAGCTTATCAAAATAATTAAATAAAAGAAATTATAAATTATTTTTATAATTTTAAATAAGTTCTTACATTTATCTCATAATTACTTATACAAAAGATTGGATATAATAACAATAATATCAACAATTCGAGAGATATCACTAACATATGTTGGGAATAAGGAAATATCATTATAAGGAATATCTAATGATAATTCTCAATCAATACATAGATCAATATGTGTATGTATTCCATAGGCAATTACATTCAAGACATAGAATTTTCTTGGTTTTAATATCTCTTGAGTGAACATAATTGCACCAAGAGCACTTTTATGAATTCAGTACATATATAATGTATAATGATTTCGTGCCTCAAGTTATTAGAGTTTCTTTGAATGAACCTCTTAATTAGTTTTGTTGTGGAGGAGATATTTACACAGTGTTACATAAAAGGTATATTGGGCATCGTCAACAAGATTTAATTACATATACTACTCCACTTTGAATTAAGAATATATTAAAACAAATATAGGATTTTTTGTTTGCTTACAAATTGCTTCCAGTTCTACACCTGGGATTGCCTAGGAAGATGAAACAAATAAAAGGAACACTAACACCAAGAAGAAATTGTGAGCCATTACTGACTTTGTCTTATTTCTTCTTTCTTCTTTTTTGGCCTTTTTGTTTAATTTTTTTTGTCTAATTTCTTTTATGGTTCTCAATTGAAAATTAATGGTATATATATAAGTACATTTCATAAAATTTAATGCAATGGGTTGTTGTTCAGTTGTATCAAATTCTAAAAACAACCTTATACACCTAACATTACACTTAGATTTATTAGTTTTATTGCTAATATGTCTATATTAAACTCAAAATTTCCATAGAATATTTAACAACCTAAGTAAGAAAATAATTAGTTTTTTCACCACCTGTTACAGGTAGACTAGACTAACTTCCTTTCCTTGATTCCCATTTTTAATTTTTATTTTATTTATTAAATTTGTAGATAAATTCTAATAATATATCCATAATTGCAATCATCATATACTTTCTTTGTGAAAATATTGAAAATATTAATTTATTATTATAATTACATTTAATATTTAAAATTTAATTTGTTTATACAAAATATTTGAAAAAGAACGAAGTGAATATGACCATGATAGTTAATGTAAATACATGCATTTTAAATGTAATATATAACAATAAGTTATCCGTTAAATATAATATTTTTCGTGCAAATCATTGGTACTCTCTACGTTAAATTGTTGCAAAGTTTAGATCAGAGTTGGCATTTATTATCTTGAGGCCAAATAACTGATAAGGGTTTCTTTATATATAAATATTAAAATAATATATATATATATATATATATATATATATATCATATTTTAATAATAATTTATTTTAAATAAATTACACTTATCATTTTTAAGATTTCTTAAAATTACACAAATTCTCCTATTATTTTTTACCTTTACAATAACCTCCCTTATAAGAGAGTTTAGTGTAATATTTTTAAGCAATTAAAGGATAACTAAATAGTGTAATATATAAGGGGAGACAATGTATATTTTTAAGAAATTAAGGAAATTAATGTAGGAATACATAAAAATAGGGAGAGTTTGTGTAACTTCACAAAACATCGATCAAGGAAAGTTAGTATAATTTTTTTATATTTATTATATCCTCTTCTTTCTTTATTTCTCATCACATTTCTTATTTCTTATTACACATCTTATGTTTTGTCTCTCTTTTTCGTATCTCTCTTACCATTCAAGATGAAAGACACCTCCTAAAGAGTATACACTTATATTTTTTCATCAATTCTGAATAAAGCTTACACATATTAGCTAACACTACTAATTAATGTTGAACAAAATAATTTTACTAGCAGACAATTAATTTAGAATGAAAGCACTATTAAGTTCAAGGTAAACATTACGACAGATCACTTAATAAGTGGTCTACTGGGAACCATTTTTTTATTAATGATGGGATTTATCTGGTATGCTCATTTATACTATACAGTGGATTAGTTTTTCTTCTCCTAATCTTGTTCTTCTTAATCTCCTTCACCATCATATTCACATGTTTTTTTTTTAAAACTCATCATTCTACCATCATGCTACTTTCTCCAAATCACAACAGACATGAGCACATTCAAACCAAACTCAAGATATTAATAATAAAATAAAATAAACAGCTTCTATTGGTATGGGATCCTCACGACTTGGATAGGATCATAAATTCTTAATAGAATTAAAAACAAAAAAAAAATTGTGCCAAACTATGCGTACTGAATTAGTGACCCATTTGCAATCCAAAATTTAAACAAAACTTTCAGAAATAATAACCTAAAGTAATTTGAAATATCTTCCTCTTTGAAAGTGCTATGTGCTAGAAAAGTCAAGCAGATTTGCATGGAAGTTGGGTTTACCATTCCAATATTGTTCGAATAAATATCATTAATTTCAAGTTCGGATCGTCCAAATCTATCAGGATGGAAAAAAACGATGAAAACGCTGATGAGGTTTTCGATGAAAACAAGATGGCATATCTCCAATCTACCTCTGCAAAGACAATGCCTACAAGAACCTCGTCATTGAGGCACTTGTTTCAGCCCACACTAAGAGCTTCCCTCCCTTTAGATCTGGCATCCATTGTTTAGATTTGGAAACAAAATCATCGGGATCTGAGGATCGGATTCTATCGTTAGTGTGCAGTGCTGCCAATGAGAGCTTTTCATGTTGTGTTGCTTCATGGTGATGATTCTTTACACACTTTTCAGATTGAGGCAGTTGACAAAAGGTTTGATCATCATCGGATCAGAGGTAGTGGAGAGTGAGAAAGAAAATTAAACATGAAACTTTGTCGTCAGAAATTGTCTTCGATGGCCAAGAACAATAATGAGTATTAAGTGTATAATGATAAGATTCATCCAACGGTTAAAAATCATGTTACATAATGGACCACTTATTAAGTGGTCCACCATAACCTTGGCCAAGTTCAATTTTATTAAAATATTTTAAACATTTTATTAAATATCAACCATGGTGAACTAAAATTTGGATCCCACCAAAATGGGTGACTACATTTACATTTAAAATTCAACAATATCTCAAACTGAATTATCTCTTAATGAAGATACCCTGGAAAAATAATAGGCATCATAGGTTGTTTTGCACAAACCAAAAAAAAAAAAAATAAATAGAAAACAGTAATTTTGTAAAACTAATTTTATATTTTTATTAATTTATTTATAAATTTTATTGTTCACCATTAATATTTTTAAAGGATAGAAGTAGAAAAAATAATTAATATTATATTAAAAAGTTAAAATGATACTTCTTTTAAACTCATATATAAGAAAAAAAAAAGTTATTTTATATTTTAGACTCAAGTATAATCAAATCTAACTAATTTCACTTCTATTTAATGACATCATTCCTAAAATACTCTTAATTTAATTTTAACTCTATTTTATTCATAATATTAAATTCTAATAAAAAATATTTTAAGAATAATCTTGTTTTTTACCTAAGATTAATATAATTAAATGCTTTCAACCAATTTTATTAATTAATGTAAAAATAATTATTTTTACTTATATAAATTCACATAAAATGATTATTTTTGGATTTTTTTTTCTTCTTGTGCACGATAACTATAACGAGATCGATGAAATAATATTCTAGTAGCCTAATAATGATTTCATCCAATTTGACACCTATAACATTAATGATTGGGTCCCAAATTTCCCTTGCGGCACGTGAATGCCGCAAATGCTGGAAACATCATGCAAAGTTAGGAGTGGCATCAGAAAGTTGTAGTTATCCTAAATTTATAGCTTTGTCCGGAATGAATATAGTGTGGTCTTCTCAGTTCTCTCTATGTATAGATTCAGTTTACCCTCATCTTAATTCTTTTTTAGCAAAAAATAAATAAAATTGAAAGATTAGGACTTCATTGTAGGAAAGATATTTTAATTATGTTGACACCCCAATCCCTAATAATCCTAAGACCCAACCAAACCGGAGAATATATTGATGAGATCATTGGGTTAAATTTTGTATACATTATTTATTACCAGACTTTTCTTGTATTTTTTTTTTAATTTTTATCCCCACATATTCTTTTTAGTTAATCATGATGAACGATAAACTAAATGTGAACATATCTTTCAATGAAGATTTGAATCTTGAATGATTGTGAAGAAGTGTAAGAATAGGCTAAATCCTACCAAACTTGATAGGTATAAGTTTGATCTATTTATTTATAAGTAATAAGACCTATGAAAAATTGGATAAGCTTTTGGCCTGCCATAAAAAAAGTTCATTGGCCTATTTGCCCATTATTATTATTATTATTATTATTATTATTATTATTATTATTATTATTATTATTATTATTATTAACCTCTTTTTACTTAAATCAGTCTGTTTCAAAAGTTTGAGTTTGATTTTTTAATAAATGAATTATTCTAAATCAGACCTTATATAAGACAGGTTGCAGGTCTTTATGTAATAGTTTGTCTGGCCTATTTTTTTACCCTAAAAACTAACCCCTTCATATGCAAATATGTATAAATATGTAGTCGTACGTATTTCTAAAAGTTTAAGATTGTTTTAACTAGTGATTTATTTAAATTTAAATTATGTAATGATTTATTATAAGACATTAATATAGTGAATATTATTTTTATTATATTATGTATTAATGTTTTTTTAACCTGTGTGGCCTCTAAAAAATAAAACAAAGCAAGAATAAAATTGTTGGTTCAATCTCAATAAAAAAATGTCAGATTATTTGGATTTCAATTCTTTCTATATAATCTTTAAAAAATAATTGATAATAAAGTTATAATAATGTAATATTTCCATAATTAAAATAAAATATTAAAGGAAAATAATATGTCAAGTTAAATCACTCATATTCTTTTCAAACTTTATTCATTTTCATCCCAATTTTCATTGATTGTGAAGTACATGAGCGCAGCCTATATTGTGCAATTTCAAACTAATAAAATGCTATAAAGGTTCACAATATCTTTGGATTTAAATTGATAATGATTATAATAGCATCTCTAACAGTGAACATCATTGGAGGTTTTTAACTCTTTGGATATGTATACTATGTTGCATGAGTTTTAAGAACTATGACAACTTTTCGCTTTAATAGTATAGTTTTCTTAAAACTTAAAACGAGTCTCACAAATTGTTCCATATTATATTTCTTTGAAATGAGTCTCATAAGTTACATCTCAATATTTGGTTAGGAAGCAATTTTTGTATAATTAAGAATAATTTTTACATGTGACATCCACATTATCTTCCTCCAATAGTAAACTTAGGTAATTAAGAGCGGTTCTTAACTTCAAAAAACAAATCTGGAACTGATCCCCTCATTAGTGATGGTGGGCTTAGGGCATGTTATCTGATATTAATTTACTAGTACATCAAGAGCAATAAATGATAAACCAGCACCCTTAAATCCGGAATTGATTTCTTTCTCCTGTTTTTATAAAAAAAATGATAGTTCGATTTTTTATGAAATATTTCAAATTATTTGTCATATTAAAATTTCACAATTATATTAATTATTATTATTTAATTATAATGTTGAAATAATGAACAAGAGAAAAATTAAGTAATAAAAAGATAACAAGAAAAGAATAAAAAAATTTAAAAAAGTAAATAATTTTAATATATTTGAAAATATTAATTATATTTTTTTAATTTATGACTATTATCTTAAACAACAGATATTTTTAAAGAAAATAACTTCCATCCAGGTCTGCAATATCCCTAAATTGAAAGATAATTATTACAAAGATTCAGAACTATCGTGTTTCTGACATCCGAGAGCATTGAGTGGATATGATAACTTCACACGATCGCGAAAAGAGTTAGATGCATCTTAATAAATTGGTAGTTGAACTAGTAGCTAATGAATTTATAGCCTTTGTCTTGAATCACAAGTATTGTTTGTAACTCTGTATAAAATTATTATATATACACCTGATCGTTATCTCATGTTCTTACAGCATATCAATAATCTATTTTATACTATACCCACATTTTGATAATTATTTTTCTAGTTGATAAGCCATGGCTACTCGAGGAAAGCTTGAGGTTGACGTTGATCTCAAGTCTAACGCAGACAAGTACTGGCAAACCCTTAGGAACTCCACTGAAATATTCCCCAAGGCCTTCCCCAATGATTACAAAAGCATTGAGGTTCTTGAGGGTGATGGCAAATCACCTGGTTCTATCCGCCACATAAGTTATGGTGAAGGTAAAAACTTCATCCCATTGATTTTATGTGCACAAATATATAGTAATATGGATTGAACATAACGTGTCATGCTTCTATCCTAACTCTAACCACTAAACCGATCCAATTGCATTACTTTCTTTCTCTCTACTTTTACTGATTATGTGGAAATCTACTCTTTTTTTTTCTCTAGTTTTATAACGAAATCGGATTCAATCCCGTCAATTTTTAACCCATTCACACAATCAGAGCATTTATAACCGTTGGATAAAAATCGAATGAGTTATATGCCAAATGTATGATTTTAACTTGATTTATTGAGATAAAATATGAACCATCGATCTTTATCTTATGGTTCTAGAGTTGTCAAATGTGTGTATATGTAGTAAAATGAATGCTGGAAAAAATGAATGCATGGAATCTGAATCCTTTTGGAATAAAATAGAATTTTGATTCTTTATTTATGTTTTAGGTTTTAATTTGGTTCGTTACATTAAAAAAATCACTTTTATCCCTAATTGTATTTTTAGATTAAATTGGTAACTTCATTAATTTTTGACATTCGCGATGTCAATTGTAGTTAACACATCTTCATAATTTGTTATTATGTGTCACCAAGTTAACTATATAATTAGTGTGACAAATTAATGCAAACAATAATTTGATGTAATGGATAAATTTTAAGAGATCAAAATAAAACTTATTAAACTTAAAGGATCAAACTAAAACTCAAATTATAGATAAGAGACCAAAATTTTATTTTAACCTGAATCTTTATTATAATAACATTTGATATCTACTAATGTTTTAAAAAAACAATCATAATTTTAAGGGTAATGTCAATTTTTTTTAAGTGATTGTGATCATAATTATGATTGCACTAGTCGTATTTGTCTATAATTTTTCACAATAGAAAAGAATTGCAATTTAAAATTAAACCTTGATATTTGCCATTTATGTTAGGTTAATTATAGCCTATAAAACAATATACTAGGTGAATTATAATACCTTTTACTAAGAATCCAATTTTCACTCATCAACTAATCTTCTTATAACCATGATATAACCTCATGTATGTGTTGACTTTCTTTGGCTATGTAGCACTACAAAAAAAAATGTCAAAGCAACTGTGGAATAACATAATCTGTTCTTAGCATGTTGATCTGATCTGTGCATATGGTGGTTTGTGATCCAGGTTCACCACTTGTGAAGTCATCCTTTGAGAAGATTGAGGCTGTTGATGAAGAAAAGAAGGTAGTGTCGTACACTATCATTGATGGAGAACTCCTCCAGCACTACAAAACATTCAAGGGAGACATTTCTGTGACTCCAGTTGGCGATGGATGCGAGGTGAAGTGGAGTGCTGTGTACGAAAAGGTTAGCCATGATGTTTCTGATCCAACCCTCGTCAAAGATTTTGCAGTCAAAAACTTCCTAGAGGTCGATGCCTATGTTCAAGCAAATGCATAGAGGTCCTAATGTTCTATGCATGCCACTTAATTAATGGCTAATGTTTTAATATATGCATGTATTATGGATTATTATTAAATAATATGGTAGTACTTGTACCATTTCCTATTTAATATAATATTGTAGTATCATGTGTCGTTTGTCCTTGCTTGTTATTGGACTAAAGTGTCATGTTCTCTGTGGTTGTTCTGATCCAGCTTTACCCATTTATTTTGTTTGAGCATATTAGTATGAGAATTGAAGTGTGTGGTTCTCTTTCTATATACAGATTAATGTATGCGTACCTCAAGCTATCTAAACCACGTCGATTTGATCACACAGGTTTACCATGTGGGGGATGCTAATTACATTAAAAGATTAAGTCTTATTTATGTTTATTTCCTTAAAAAATATCGTTTTTCTTTCATTAGATCTTTTAGTTTTTAAAAATTTTAAAATTAATCAATAATTTATAAAACATTAAAAGGGGTTTTTTTTTTATAATTTATTTGGCACAACTAATATAGTAGGTATTTCTTTTAAAATGAGTAAATGGAAAATAATGAAAAAAATTAAAAGGATAATTTGGTAGTCATTTTCTTATGAGGCTCATATATATGACCAAATTAAAAATGAAATCGAATGAGAAAATTACAAAATTTTGAGATATCCATAATTTAATTAAATCAAACATCAAGGATAGCAATTATCCAATTCAACCAAAAATCACGACATACAATGCTTCATTTGAGGTCAAGAAATAAACACAATACTCTTTCCGTTTCATATGTCTCTTTGAATGTTTTAATTTGTCAAAAAATATCTGTTATTTTAAAAAAATAAAGAAGACATGCATTTTTTTATATGTTATCTTCATTTGTTGATGAGAAACAAGTAATTAATTATGTAACAAACGTACATGTACTACTGGCAAGGGAATTTATGCAATAATTATAAATTAACCGAGACAAGATTAACCATGCACCATGCACCATGCCTCACTAATTGTGTATTTGTGTTACAGCAGTTAAAATTCCGTACGTCAATAGTTCTTTATTTTCACACTGCCTAATATTCTCGGTTCTTCCGTCTGAAGAAATCTTTGTTGGATCGAAAGAAAATAAAGAGAAGAAAAAAAAAAGGAAGATAATATCTTTAATTTAATTTAATTTTTTTTAGTTTGAAAGAAAGTGAAGAAAAAAGAGAGAAAAATTAACTTTTAGAAACATATATAATTCAAAATTTTCTTTCATTCTAATTTCTCTTTAATTCAAATTTATTTATTTTCCTTACTTTTCTTACTTTCTTACCATCCTTCTAAACAGGCCAATACTATTACTGATGTTAGTCTAGGATAATATGATTTTTTTTTTTTGTTGGGGTAAGCTGTCGTTGCAAAGTAGAAGTTGAGATGTGAACGGTGGTGGATCTACATAGAGGATAATGGAGATAATTATTCCCACAAAATATTTTTTTTTACTTTAATATATTGAATAATTAGTTTTTATTTCCATAAAAAAATAATTCTTCCACAAGATAATTTTTTAATAAAATAAATATAAATAGTTGTAAAAGATAAAAGAGAATAAATTTATGCTAATTTTATCCATTTTATTCTTTTAAATTTTATTATTTTTAATTTTTATTACTATTTTTAATAAAGCTTACATAATTTTGTTTGATAAAATATTAAACTATTTTTTTTCCTCCACTGAAAAAAAATTCTAAATCCTCCACTAGATATCAACTGGATTGGAATGTCTTCTTCTATTTTAAAAAATATATAGTTGTTTGGTATATATTAATTGTAATAAAATTTGAGCATAAAACACTATGTAATTTTATTTTATTTTTTATAACTTTTGCAATTTGTAACAATTTGGTTTAGTTATGAACACTCCTAATATAAACTATCTAAACCTCCACCCGAAGTAAAAAATAATCCTTTTACATATGGGTTGGATCTTCAATATGAGAAAGAAAAAAACACCCGAAGTCTTCTTGCTTAAGATAGTTATTTCTTCTGCATTCAGAGTTGATGTTTTCCCCCTTCTTTTCTTGATTCATTATAGATTTAGTTTTCCTTCTTTATTACCTAAATTTAAAATATAAAAAATAATACAATTTTGAATTAAATTTTACAACAAATAAACAAGAGTAAATTACACTCGCACCCCCGTGTGTTTTCCAAATTGCACCTGACATCTCTTCTTTTTTGCTCTCTACAAAAAATTTCTTAATTGTTTAGCTCACATTACACCTAGACTCCCTCCTTCTTAAACATCTTTTAATAATTTAACAAAAAGTATGCATATGTTGATCACATACCTTTTAATGAAAATTTATGTCTAAAATATACTTATATTCTTCCTTATAACTCCATAAAGACATGACATTATTTTTAACCTGAAAATATTTTAACATCCTTTCTTTTTTTTTCTTTTTTCTCTAATTGGACGTAAATCCAACTTTTTGTTGGTATGCATGTGTTAACATCCTTCTTTTTTTTTAGTTTAATTTTTTTTGTGCGTGTTAGGTCATTTGAGTGCTGCGTTTTTGTTAAATGTGTTCCCAGCAATGCTTATAGATTGAATATGGTTTTTTGCTTCAAATTTTAGTGTTTTGTCCCTGTATTTGTGTTTTTAACTCTTTTCTTTGAAATATTTATTTTTGATAACTAGGTGTTTAATATAATGTCTCAATCGAGAGCTGCATCTTCTTCAAGTGTTAGCAACAATGAAGTGGGAGTCAAATATTGAAGGAAAAACTGTTATTAACAAGATCAATTGTTAATTTGTTATTGAGTATTTAACAAAAATGTCAGGACAATTTTGACTGTTCACGTATTTCAATTGACGTTAATTAATGACGTTAACAAAAAAGGGGTAAAAGTAATGTAAAAAAAAAATAGCGAATGCGATTTAAGAAAAACACAAAAGATGTGAGTATAATTTAATTACTAAATAGTCTGCTCTTCTTTAATATTTTAAAATTAATTATTTTTCTCAAGGATAAAGTAAGTTAAAATTCAAAAATAAATTACTTGAATCTCTTTAAAATAACAGAAAAATTAACAATCAAAGTATTATCACATTCTTTTTTACATTAAATATTCAAGGTGGTTTGGCAATACTAATAAACCAGCTGAAAATTTATAAGGTAACTAAGCCTATAAACTAAAAGGTGGAATTTGAAGCTTATAAACTAGTTGTGATTAATTAAAAATGCTTAATGAATAAACTAGCTGATAAATATAAAAAATAAAAAAAAAAAAAAATATATATATATATATATATATATATATATATATATATATATATATATATATATATATATATATATATATCACTTCCAATATTCAAATCTATTTTTAATTTGTCATTTTAAAAATTAATAGAATAATTTTTTAATTGGATTAAAAACTAGTCAATCTAACTTATAAACTACAAAAGCCTAAATCAACTTACCAAAGACACCCTCAAACTAACTTTTTGTTTTTTTTAGGCAAAAGACGACAAGATACCGCAGGAAGAAGGTTGCCATCCCAACTAAATTGATAACACACAATCAACCACGAAAAGCAGCACATCCAGAATATATTAAAAAAAAGAAGCAAGATTACAAAACAAACATGGGGGACAGAGGCCAAACTGTGAATCAAAACCAAAAGTAAACTACCTAAACCTGTAATTAGGTATAGTTTGCCTATCATTTACAAAAGAAGAAGCTATAATTTGTGGATTAAAATCCCACCAACAAAAGCTATTCACGGGTGCCATGAGTGACTAAAATTTTTACACAAGTATTCCACTCACGGAAAATATATCCAACAAGGAAGTGCATATCAATGGTTAGCATGATACGATTCATTCACCTGTTTCTGATACGCCAAATTATGGTACGATGATTTCAACCTACCTGTTACGACCTATCTTGCAATAAAGGAGCATTATGGCTCGATGACTCCAAATTCTCAATCTTGTTCTCCTCTCTGGAATTTCCCCATAGTACAGCATAAAATCCTATCACGATTATAACCGCACCAATCAAACTGCAAAGAAGTCATTAGAAATTCTCATCGTCAATCTATTAGAAAAAAAATATTCATTCTGTTAGCATAAACAAATTAACAGGGCTTGGCATAATTTTGAGTTTTTTCAACAAACTAATAATTGTAAATGTGTCATTTTCTCTTTGCTAGAACATGTTCTCTAGTTTTGAAGCTTTACCTTCCAAGGCCGAAATTCTCCCCCAGAAAGATTGCACTCATAGAAACGGTGAAGATGATTCCCACTGGCTTGAACATAGCACAAAACAGAGGTCCTGCTCTATGGACGCACCATGTGGTTAGGGTGTAACGTAACATTGTTGCAACTATTGCCTATTCATAACCATCAAACAAGTAACTGTATTAGGGACCAAGAGCACCAAATTTTGTAGACAGCTACCTAAACCATGTCAAATGTGATCACAAATGCAACCAATAATAAATAATTTGATGTTTTTTTTATTCTAATAAATAAATAAGTATTAAGGACTTCACAACTACAAATCACGAACCTTAGTATGGACACCAAACACAACACATATCTAGACACTTCGATATGACTAATGTCTAAAACATAAGATATATGAACACCGCATACACACAAACAAAGAAATTATAATTAAATGAAATATGAATAATCTATAAAAAATATCTAAATTGATGGTATATTTATAGTTTTAAACCAGTCTTTTATCTTTGTTTAAGTGTATTAGTAATAGTTGTATAAATGTGATGAATTAAGTATTCAAACCAATAAAAAATAATTTTTAAATTAGACACTAGTGTTGGGATGTGCCAAAGACATTTCAAACAAAAAAAGTATATGTACTTCATAATTTTACAATAACTAAGATATTTTGTTTAATCAAGTGAACTAAACCTCTTATATTAATTTGATACTTTTTATATACTACTACATAGCACCGTAAAAAATGAAAATGTATTCATTTGATACTTTTTATATACTACTACATAGCACCGTAAAAAATGAAAATGTATTCATTATTGCATTTTCAACAGGTTTCTTTTCAGTTTTCAATGCAACCCTCCAACTTTCAAATTGACAGTTGAGACAGTGAACTATTACCTGATATAAAATGACACTCAACCCTCTATCGAACTTCAGCTCCCATTCCGTTGGATCTCTAACTGCAATTAAGGCAAATACTCCACACTGAATGGTTGAAAATAAGAATTGGAAGAATACTATGACTGTTACAGCAGGGTATTTCTTTGCAACCGAAGCCTGAAAAATGTAGCAGGAAAAGGAAAAGGCGATTTAATTTGACGTAATTCACATTCAATTTCTTACCCCACACATACATATATAATAAAAATACTCCTCACATCTTAAAAAAATATTCCTCACATCTTTTTGTCTTAAATATTTTAGTATTGATTAATAATAATAATAATATATTTCAATTAGGGTGGATATTATATATATATATGATAAAATTTTGTTGGGGTTGTTCTAGTTTGTACATTATTATCGTTTGGTAATTTATACAAATGAATAATACATTATACTTCTATTACAATTCTATTAATTATTGGATAGAATATGGAAGTAACAGAATGAATTTCATCAAATAATAAATTATAAAAAATAAATCTAAACAATTAAAATTAGAAGAACTGAAATCATACATGACCTAAGTGTTGGGGACAAAAAATTCAATTAAGCCATATATATATTTCTAGGTGTGATGGAAAAAAAAAAAAAGGAGTAGAAAGTAATTAACCCAACCTGATATATGTACCACATGGAACTAAGGAAAGAATCAGCAACCAAAAATATCCCTCCCAAGATCCAGTTTGGTTGTGCCGAAAATTGAAGTTTGTTTGAAGTGTATGATGAATGTGTCCTAAAGATGGGTGGACCCTTGTACAGTATCACAACAAATGCTCCACCAATTGACACTATTGTTCCCAAGACTTTAGCTTGGCTGCTAAAATATCTCCAATGTACTTCTTCCATCCTAAACAATAAAATTGAGATAGTACTAGTCTTCAATATTGCAATTAAAAGTTTGGCAAAGATTAAGTGCAATTAAGAGTTTGGCATATATTAAGAAAGGGTCGGTCCATATTGTTTAACTGGAATTCAATTACTACTACAATATTGAAGCTTTGGAGGTCTCTTCATGCATTAAAATAGCAATCTAAAACCATTCAAATAAAAGGCATAAACAAAGTAAAAAAATTGAACTACCCTATGTTTCTTGAGAGGTGGTTTTCATGTGTGAAGTTAAGGCAACATATATCACAATACTTCTAAAAAATAGGATATTAATGATGACATCAACTGTTGGCTTTATGAAGAAAATTATTTGGTTCTGGTTTGGTAAGGTTAAGGACCAGACTCCAAAATTATTTTCAAGAGACCAATATCCAGTGTCCTAATGTTTTCATTTTGAGTTGTTAATTGTTAGTCTCAATCAGCACAGAAAAAAAATGTGGAACCTGAAAATGAGAGCAAGTACAAAAGTGAAAGCTGGAATGACATTAAGTATAGCTGATGCAAGAGTAGGAGAGCTGAGTTCTATGCCAACATAAGCCATTATATGTGCTGAACTCCTGCATGGTAAAGTAACTGAATCAGAAATTCCACACTTTTCAGAACAAGGACCACACGAATTAATAAAAACAATATAAAAGAAATTGAAAATAAGATCTTAATACAAAAGAACAATAAACCATCAATTTGGTCCCTGGATTATTAGTCTCTCTCCTAGCAGATAATCTCTAAACTAATGAAATTACGTAAGTAATTCTTAAAGTATTGAAAATTCATCAATTTAGTCCCTATGTTGTAACATTGAGAGACTAATTTGAAAGATTTTTCAATACTTAAGAGACTGTGTGGCATGATTTCTAATACTCTGGGCATTATTTATATAATTTCTAATACTTCAACAACCTTTCAGGAGAGAGAGTAATGATTTACTAAAACAGTGAAAAGAACAGTCTATTATTATAATTAACAAGCAAAGCATCCTAATTTATTAAAAAAACTTGAGGGAAAACACAAATATTAATTAACTGACAATTCCAGATGGAAGCATGATAGTAGCAAATAATTAAAAGAGTAATACTAACGCAAAGAGTGCAAGCAAAAAGAAGCTTCCAAGTGCAGGAACTGTGAGAAGAGGAAGCTCTGACCTGCTAATGAAAAAGGATAAGATTTTATTAAACAAAAATCTTTCTGTTGACTTAACTCGTGCTCTGAAACAAAACATATATGTGTGTGTTTTTCCTTCCATGTAGTGCAAGAGAGATATATATAAAGGAAAGAAAGGAAAATATTATATATATAGATTTTAAAAAAAGAAACAAAGAGAGACAGAGAGAGAACCTATGTAGAAACAAGACAAAGGGGAGAAGTATGGAGCTGGAGAGTGCCATTGAATATACAACCATAACATACTTGTTCATCCCATCAGTCATAGCAAATTTGATTACCACCATGCTTCCACTTTGAGTTAGCATAGCCATCAACATCCCCAGAAATGGTAGTAATTTGCCCCAACCATTCACCCATGTGGCCATTTCTTTGAAACCTTCTCTCTGCCCACTCACTCCCACCCTCTCTAGCTACCTCATCCTTTCACTCTTTGTTCTTATTGCTCTTTATGCATAACTGTTTCTCTCCACGTTTCGATTAGATAACTTAACACCTTCCTAAGAATTCAACAATATTCTCCTTAGTCCTTCCCTAGCTTAAAGGGCTATCTGTTCCATACACGTCACATTTGCATTAGTTTTGTCATCTAATAATTACATATAGAATAATGATATTGGAATATCTTGCCATTCTACACTCCTAATTTTTCTTTATCTGTGTTCTTGTTATATCATGACTTAATAATATATAAAAAATTCTTTCTTTTATGGATGTTAAATTGATTGTTGGATATGCTATAAGCTTTTTTTCTATTAACTTGTTATTGATATCAAGTATTTATTAATTTTTGTTAATGATTAATCTATCAGAAAATTTGATTAATCATTTTTAGTGTAATTTTTTTTAACTACATTTTTTCATGTACAAAACTTAAATCCGAGATTTTGAAAAAATAAAATCTGATACCACTTACACCAACAATTTGTTAATTGCTATAATTGTTTTTGTTACGCGCATACACTGTCTTATTTTATTTTGGACAAAAATCTGCAAGAATACACCCCAATTTTGGTTGTATTGATTGGAGTAAAAAGAAGAGAAAGAGAAAAAAAAAAGTAAAATGAAAAAGAGAAACGTAGCTATAATCATTCTATACTTTTTTTAGTACTCTCTCAACTAGTGGTTAAAATTAATCGAAAATAATTAATTTTGATAAATCTCACTAGATCATAAAAAAAATACTCTAATTTTGCTACCTCACAAACATAATGTGCTTAATGATGATGTGCATTGGAAAAATAATGAGAGGTTTTGCTGTTTAAGAAAACAATTAGTAATTGTGAGTAATTAGTAATTTAGATGTACGAATATTCATACTTATTTTACACTATTAATCAATAAAAATTTTATAGTAAGTGTCGCTTTTAAAAATTTATAGTAAGCTTACTTTTAAATAATAACTATAAAAAAGTTAATTTAATACATGTTATGATTAAATTACAATTTACAAATTCTTTGAAATGTGACTTCTTACACCATTTCATCAATTATTATTTATTTGGCAAACATGCAACAAAATAAATTATTGGAGTAGGACAGAATGTCCCGAGCTTTTGACCCATTACTATATGCTTCTTCTTCTTCTTCTTTTGACCCATCACTAATAATAGGAGAAGGCAGTGGCCAAATTAAGCCCAAAGGATGAATCAATGTCTACCACAATTCTGCGAATTGAATTTGAAGAACTATATCCTCACTGGTTTTGCCCACATTAGAAAAGATTGACTCATTGCGATTGTTCCAAATCCAGAAGCAAGGTATATACCACTTCCCATTTCATCCCATCTGGTGTTGAATAAATAATAATTGAGAAAATAGTGTTTGAAAATGGGACAATATATATATAGGTTAGCGGTTTTCGATTCTCATTCATCTTATAATTTTCAAAAATAAAAAAACATGGATGCTGTGTTCGATTATAATACATGTAATTTTTCTTTCTTTTTTTTTTTTTTTGAATGCGTCACAATTGAGATATATCAGAAAATGGGACAATAGCTCCCTTTAATAAAAATGAAACAATATGCTAACATACCAAGGATTCAGTTAACTTTAATATGTTTTCTTTTATAGCCTTTAGTTTATAGTTTAGGTGAGTTAGATTTGAAAGATTCACCAAGATCAAAATATATCTCATGAACCAAAGCTTAAAGAATATTTATATAAGTATTTACATATAATTTATCAACTATTCACATTAACAATGAAATTCAAACTCACATTGTAGGATATAAAATCTAATTCTTATCAATTGTACTAACATTTTTAATATGTTTGTTATGAGTGAAAGGCGACACCATGATTCATGAGAATGAAAAAAACCATCATAAATTTCAATCCTTCCATTATTTGTGTCTTACGTAAAAAAGAAGGATGAATAAAAAGTAATATGGGCCCGTTTATGCAGCAGTCCGTCCATCTTGGGAGTGAAAAAAGAGGAAAAAGTGTCTAGAACCTCTGGGTATAATAAAATGATTAAAGTGTCTTTATTTTTCTATATCTTTTATTAATTTTATTCAATAGTACTTCTTTTCATTTATCAAAATTAAATTTATTCATTGTATAATTAATTTTAAAAATCCAAAATATTCCCAAACGTACTTATAATATACTAACACACTTCGGTCACCTACTCACCTTATTCTTAATTTTGCAATAAAAACAAGAGTCAGTCACCCAATCCATTCCACTGTGCTTTGTGCAGGTGGAACTTTCACAATACTTTCAATGGGGTCAAATATGATTTAGTATGGTAAGAGAAGGATATTTGGGGTAATTCGTTCAAACTTTTATATATATATATATATATATATATATATATATATATATATATATATATATATATATATATATGATGAAGGATCTATGAGGGTAATTTAGATCTGTTACATTATTTTACTTGAAATATAATGATTTTTATTCATCAAATCATTAAATTATATTTATATATTATTAAAATTATTTGTGTCAAAAATTATATTAAAATTGAACAACAAGAATAAGATAATTAAATCATCTATATTTTAGTATATTTTAAAATATTTATATTATGTTAATTTTAATATATATATATATAATATAACAAATCATTTTGAATTAATATAAAATTTTATATATATGATCTATCTAAAACGAACTTTCAATTTTATAGTGAATTTTAAAAAATATTATTCAATTGAAAGTTATAAAATAATATAATAATTATCAAAATTATATTAATATAATTTAATTTTTCTCTCTAACTGATGTTAATGTCATTACGATCAACAACAATAATTATAATAACGGTGACAAAGGAATCACTTATTAGAAATATATATAATTTTTCACCAAAAAATTTAAACGAGTTAAATTTTAAACTTATATAAAAAAATCATGTCTCAAATCACAACCAATATTACAAAAATATTTATAAATTACCTACAACTAACTAACATCAACAAAATAACATAAATTCAACTCACATTCTTATAAGATATTGAATTAGAAAGAAATATTTTTTTAATATGTATTTCTTTTATTCCTAATTATAAGACATAGCCGACAAAGTCATATTTATTAAGAAAGTTGATTAATTTAATTATTAGCATTAAATTTATCCATAATTTTAGCATTTTTTCAATTTTATCCTTAATTTCATTGAAAATTTATTTATCTTTCTTCTATTTTCATGGGAGGAAAAGAAACAATTTGAGACACTTTAATCAAAAAATAATTAATACACTAAATAATTGAAATGAAATCTTAAAAGAAGAAATAACTTTTTTTAAAAAAATATTTCTTACAAACAGAAAAAATATATATATTAGAAAGATATATGACATGACAGATATTATCTTCAGGAAATATAGCAAGGACCGAGAGTAAAATATTTGTCGGTGGCTTAGCTAATGACTTGCCACTTCCTAGTTATGACTGGCGGGTCAAACTATAAAGTCGTTTCCTAATACAAGGACATGATTTAGATAGGATATGACTACATCGTATAGTCTCCATCTCAATTAAAGCATTTCAAACTTTTTTATCAATCTTACATGGGCACAGCAGTTTGCGTGCATAAATAATTCTGTTCTTTTCTTCCTCCTTTGTTTTCTTCACCTTGCATTATACTCCGTGTTGATTAATAAAATCCATAATGTGTTAATTACAATATTCATGATGATTTGAAATGAAGGTAATCCATATTGCGTGCATAAATAACTTTTTTTCTTTTTCAATTCGTTGATTATTGCCCCGTGTTTGTTGATATGGCTGAAAATTCTTTTGTTTTGAAGATGAACCGGAAAGATTAGTGAATGTTTGGTTTGATTGTTTTCTGTTTTCATTTTCATTGTAAATAGAAAACGGTGATGAAAATGTGTTTGGTTGGATTTCTGAAAACATTTTCAGTGAAAATAAAAACAGGAAACAATCCGAAAATAAAAATAATAAATTTTCGTTTTCAGTGTTTTTAGTTGAGAATATAAACTTCATTTCGGATAAAATGAAATTGTGGTGACAATTAATGTAATTTTAAACAAATCTAAAAATACAAAAAGATAAGAAGTCATTATATCATAAATTTTCAGTATTTTTATTTCATGAAAACTGAAGACAAAAAGTCAAACCAAACATATTTTCAAAATTCTAATCTTCTGAAAATGAAAACAATTTTTAAAAAATAAAAACAGAAAATAAAAATAAAAAGTAAAAATGTAAACCAAACACACCCTTAAATTTTCTTTATGTTGATTTATTAGTGGTTTTTTTTTCCTATCGAAGAAACAATTCTAGCGGCTACGGCCGTCAGAAATGGTTTCAATCAATTTTCGGCAGTTTTTACCACCAGTAAAATAAAGCCACCAGAAATATTTTTGAATAATTAAAAATTAACCATCATCTCTACATATAACAGAAAATTTAAACGAAAAGGACAAAAAAATCACGGACGCAAATACTAGAGATTAAAATCAGTCAATTTTTTTGTTAAAAGACTAAAAATGAAAAATGTAAAAGGTTTTGAGATTAAAAACTTAATTAATTCTTAATAAAATTTACATGAATTTTACAAGTTAATTAATAGAGCGTGTTTTGGAGAAAGTTACAAACTACGGCGCGTTAATAGAGCGTGTTTAATACTAGCTAGTAGCATTTTAAATAGACTTTGACAAGTGCATTCAAGTTGTTGCAAGTAATAATTTTGAAACGGTAAGAGTTAACTATCCTTAGTAAGAATTGAATATTGTTTTTAAGGATCCAATGATACGATTCACAACTCCCAAAGAAAATTCTAATAAATACCACAAGAATAATTTAGATTGAAATTGTTTGAGAGAAAACAATAATTAAAATTAAAAAAAAATTAAAGAATTAGTTTTGGGTTTTCATTTAAGAAAGAAGAATTCAAAAACACAAAGAATCTGAGTTAATTCAAATAAACAAGAAAGTCGTTAGACTTAGGTCTCATTTATTTTCATTTGGAATTCCTATTTTGAGTATTAATTTAATTTAGCTTCTATAATTATTATTAGATTTGCTAATTTGTTTAAATATTTTTTAGTTAATTGGTTTTTTATAAGAAAAGTGATAAAGAGGGACGGTTCTCCCAAACTACTAAGTAAGGAACCAATATTATATATGTTGAAAGACTCACCTAAAAGATTATTATACAAGTTTAAAGCTCAAGTAGTTTCATCAAATTGCAATTACTTCTCAACCAGTCCTATGCGCATGTTATGTAATTTCCTAGATAGCTTTATCCACCAAGCAATTTAAGTAACACAAAGGAATTTGAATCCACACTCGTGAGGAAGGTGAGAAAATCTTTGTTCACAATTAAAAACCTTAACTATTTAGAAAATTAGTTTCTCTATTTTCCTTTTCCCAACTGTCCGGTGTTATCCATATAATTGTGTTAATATTTAGTTTTGTTAATATTTAATTTTGTGATTAATTTTAAAAATATGTGATTTTCAAGGGACAGCAAAGGAAAAGTTGAGAAAGGAACAACAAAAAAGTCAGATCCAACTTTTTAGCGGACATTCGGTAGAAGAAAAATAAAATATCATTAATCTCAAGTATGAATAAAATTTGTTTAATTGAAGATAAATATTTTTAAAATTATTTGCATAAGTTCCTATGAATCAAAGAGTTAATAATATTTTATCTAATATTTTTATAAGTTATTCTAATTATTTATTATATATTAAGTGATCCAATAAGAATAATGTAATATCTTCACATAAAAAAAGAATAATGTTAAGTTGGGAAAGTTAGATTGTCAATATCCCATGAAAAAAATTTGAGTGAAATTTAGCTAAAAAATATTTTTGGAAAACATTTTTCTCAAAAATATTATTATTATTAAAAATAGATACATGAAAAACCAATACATAAACATTACAACTTCTAACTAACTTTTTAAGTGTTTTGCAATATCACATTGTTCTCCATGTCAAATATTCAACCTACCTGTTACGTCCTATTTTGTAATAAAGGAACATTATGGCACGATGACTCCAAGTTCTCAACCCCTTTCTCAATCTTGTTATCTTCTATGGATTTTCCCCACAGTACGGCATAAAATCCTATCACGATTATAACCGCACCAATCAAACTGCAAAAAGTCAATAGAAAAATTAATCGTCAGTGTAATAGAAAAGAAAATCCATTATTTTGACAAATTGATGGGAATTGGCATAATTTGGACATACAAGTAAGTGTATGTTTCATTTTTTCTTGATAAATAATTTTTGAAGTCTCCATGAAAAGCAATTAGTTGCAGAGTGGTTTTTTCTAGTTATAAAATTTTACCTTCCAAGGCTTAAGTCATCCCCGAGAAAAATTGCACCCATGAAAACGGAGAAGATGATTGCCACAGGCTTGAACATAGAACAGAACAGAGGTCCAGCTTTAAGGACGCACCACGTGCATAAGATGTAACGTATCAATGTTGCAGCAATTGCCTATTCACAATCAGCATTAAATTAGGAACCACAACAACCAAATTGAGTAGACATCGAACTAAACCATGCTAATTGCCACAGTAGTAAACTATTAATTACCCTTTTTTAATTTGATGCTTTGTAAATACTTAACAGTGTTAAAAATTAAAGAGAAAATAATTTATTAACTGATTTCACCTATCTCATTCATCATAGTTAATCAATTAAGTTAGATCTTATTGATAAATAAAAAATAGTTTAATAAAAGATTTTTACACCTTTATTTAATTACAAATGATTATATATAGTAAATTGTTACTTTTAATAATAATTACATCAAAAAATATCTATTATGATTATTATTTATTTTTTGTCATTGTGACATTAGTTATAAAATATTCATTAACTTTATTAATAATCAATATTTCCCGAAAAATCTGGCTTGATTTCAATATTTCATTTTTCAACCATTTCTTAGTGAAACATTTGTCAAATGATTCCTTTTCTCATCTTTCAATCCTCTCATTTTCAAATTGACAGATGGGGCAATGACCTGTTACCTGATATACAATGCCAATCAACCCAATATCTAACTTCAGCTCCCATTCCGTTTGATCTTGAACTACAATTAAGGCAAATACTCCACACTGAATGGTTGAAAATAAGAGTTGGAAGAATACTATGGTTGTTACAGCAGGGTATTTGTATGCAACCGAAGCCTGAAACGTGTAGCAGCAAAAGGAAAAAAACAATTCAAATTATATGATTTTGATACTCAAATTCTAAATATTTAATCCTCAACTTCCCAGTTACACGGATTAAGTTTCTTACCCTGAAATTTCATTCAATAATTAACAAAAATATAAAAGGCGTATAATATATCTTTAGTTTGTATAGATTTGTTATATATAGACACACAGATAAAGAAATACAAAAAAATGGCTTTTGTCATATTCTATAAAAAAAAATTTTATCAAACATTTTGTATATTTTTTCTTATTGTTATAAAACTATAAGGAATGAATATCAACAATTAAAATTAAGGGACTTAAAATTGCACATGACGTAAAGTGTGGGGGATCAAAAATTCAATTAACTCATTTATTTTCTTGGTAAAGACTCATTGATGAAAAAAAAAATATAGTAGGAAGTAATTAAGCCAACCTGATATATGTACCACAGGGAACAAACTATAGAATCGCCAGCACAGAACATCCCTCCCAAGATCCAGTTTAGTTGCTGCGAAAATAGAAATTTGTTCGAAGAGTTTGACAAATGTGTCTTAAAGATGGGTGGGCCCTTGTACAGTATCACAACAAATGCTCCAGCAATTGATACTATTGTTCCTAAGAACTTGGCTTGGCTGCTGGAATGTTTCCAATGTACTTCTTCCATCCTAAACCATTAAATTGAGATATTATTAATAAAGAACACTGCAATTAGAAGTTTGGCATAAATTAAGTGCAATTAGAATTTAGAAGTTTGACATAAATTAAGAAAGGATAGTTCCATATTGTTTAACTAGGATTCAATCGATTTAATTTTGCTGAGGTCTTGATATGAATCTATTTATTGATTGTCTTCAAAATAGATAAAGAATAAAAAAAGAATAATTCTCCATGATTTCTCTAATTTTTTAATGCTGTCCCAATAGCAAATAGCAATCTAAAACAGTAACAGCAAAGTTACATTTCACTGAATTAGGTAAGTTAAACGGATCACATGATGCTATTTGGAGATGTTATAAACCAAAGTTTTAAAAACATTTTGTATTGTGAAATTTTACTTGACCACTTCTTTGAAAGTCTTTTTGTCTCCTTCTTCCTTCTTCCTTTTCGCAGAAATAAAATCCAAAATATTTCAAATAAAACAAAAGGAAAGTTACGAAACTGAACTACCATTTGTTTCTTGAGAGACGTTTTTCATGTGTGAAGATAACACAACATATCTCAAAATCCTTCTAAATAAAACCAAATTAATGATGACATCGACTGTTGGTTTTATGAAGAAAAATATTTCCTACTGGTTTGGTTAAAGGCTAATTAAGCACCAGACTCCAAAATTTTCAAGAAACAAGCATCCTCAAGATCCTATTATTTACAATTTGAGTTGTACAAAGTCACATTAGTACATCAATAGAAAAAAAAAATTACCTAAAAATGAGAGCAAGTATAAAAGTGAAAGCTGGAATGAGATTAAGCATGGCTGATGCAAGAGTAGGAGAGCTTAGATCTATGCCAACATAAGCCATTATCTGTCCTGAACTCCTGCACGGTAAAATACTAAATCAGAGATATTCCACATTTATCAGAACTAGGACCACATGAATAATAAATATAACCAAGAAAAGAAGCTGGAAAATAGGATATGATAAAAAAAAAAGAACATTAGTACATAATTGACAAGAATAGCATCCTAAGTTATAAATAATTGAGGTATAACACAAAGTATTATAATTAACTAGCAAGTGCAAATGGAAGCATCATAATATAATAGTGATAGAAGTAATACCAACCCAAAGAATGCAAGCAAGAAGAAACTGCAAAGTGCAGAGAATGTAAGAGGAGGACGCTCTGACCTGCAAATGAAAAAGGGGAATTATACCAAAAAATATTTCTGTTAAACTTTGTTCTTTCAAACAAAGAAGATACATTTCCTTCCATGTAATGTAAGAGATAAAAAGAAGATGAGAAAAGAGAAAAGAGAAAAGAGAACCTGTGAAGAAACAAGGCAAAGGGAAGAAGCAAGATGGTGGAGAGTGCCAAAGAGTACACAACCATGACATATTTGTTTATTCCATCAGTCATGGCAACTTTGATTACCACCATGCTTCCACTTTGAGCTAGCATAGCCATCACCATCCCCAGGAATGGGAATATATTGCCCCTACAATTCACCCATCTCCCCATTTCTTTGTAATCTTCTCTCTGCCACTCCCACCTTCTCTCTACCTCATCCTTTTTCTCTTTACTCCTACTGTTTTCTATGCTTTACTACTCATTTTCCGCACCTTTGGCTTACATAGATAGTATTAATTATTTGGACGAAAAACTTTATCAATTATAATAATTTTATTCGACTAAAAAAAATTGCCTCCAAAAAAAATAACTTAAAAAATCTCAAATTCAACACTACCAAATAAGTTAAAATAATCTCAAACAAATTATTTCACACATTTATGTCTTACATGATGTAGACCACAAAATATTGAAACTCAAGATTAAAATAATCTTATATTAATTATTTTACATGGCATAATTAATAATGACAAAACCATACTCGTTTTCTTTTTCTTGTAATGTTCCATACCACCGTACCGTTCAAGTCATATGTGCATAATTTTCATTATCTTACGTATACAAGTGGTCTTGTTTCGTTTTCAAAAATAAAAAAGTAAGGATGATTGAAATGGTGTCCGTTCGTTTTCATCATAGCCATTACCCACCCACTAATTTTGCTACCTCAGAAAAATGATGTGGTTAAGGGTGATGTGCACTAAAGGACGAAGACTAATAATCGAGAGGTTTTGTTGTTTAAAAAAGCAATTAGTAATTTATATTTAGATGGATGATTATTTATAATTATAATGAATTTACCTTTTATACACTGTCATAAATTTTTTACACCCTAAACTAATAAAAAATTATTAGATAGTATAATTTTAAAGATAAATATTATAAAAATTCATAAAGTTACCATACATCATGATAACTATATTAAGTGATACTGTAATTTTTTTTACATGGGGAGAGTTGATGCATAGAAGGGAACTCCTAGGGACACCTAATATTTTGCGGGTACACCCGTATAACAAGAAAATGTCAATTTTGTCCTTTTATAAGTTCAACATGGATTTTTAATCCGTAAACCTATGATTTTTGCGTTAGCATGACACACTAATTAACTGAATTAATAAACTAATTATATTATAAAATAATTAATGTCACTATATATAATACTAAAATTTTTAATGTATATTTAATGCACATGTAAATTAACATAATAAATTTTGTGATAATTAATTTGTTTACATATATAAATTGTAAATAAAAATCATAAGTTTAATAAAAATTTACATATGTAAAAAAATACCAAATTTATTTAATTATGAATTGTTGTAATAAACATCTAAATACATCATTTAATTAAATATTATATTTTTTAATTTTCAATCACTATAATAAACATTCAAATACATCATTCAATTAAATATCAAATTTATTTAATTATTAATTACTGTAATAAACATATAAATACAACATCCAATTGAATATCAAATTTTGTAAATACAATAATGTATAAAAAATTATAATTTTAAAAAAAATTCAAAATATACAAATTGACAATCCGTATGATTCATACAGTAAAATTCGATGATTTTTTGTCGCCAAAGAAAAAAAAATGAATATTAAAAACATTTAAAACATACATATTGACAATCCGTATAATTGATACGGATTAACAACCATATGATTAACTATTTAAGCTTATGGATTAATAATTCCTATTGAACCTACAGATTATCAATCCATATTGGACTTACAAAAGGATAAAACTGACATTTTCATGTGACATTAGATATACCAGTAAAACTGCTTGGTGCTAGCAGTTCCCTGCATAGAATACTTAATTATTACATGCTTGGAGTACTATGTTTAATTGGATAAAATGTCGAGACCTTTTGGCCCACCTCCTTTCATTCAGACTCGCAACTTCTCATTTCAGTCCATACGATTGAATATTGCTCTCTAGTTAGTGCCAATTCCTGATTAATAATATCACTATACACCCTTATTTTCAAAATAAACAGTGTTAGGTTGTTTTATATAGATAAAAGAAAAGTTAATAAATAGATAAAAATAATAATTTTATAAAATTAATTTATTAAATAGATGAAACACAGTAGTATTAATATTAGATTTAAAAACTAAAATGATATTTATTAGAAATATAAGTAAAAAAAATATATTAAAAAGTCATATACAATATTTAATTTGGAATATTTTTTGTTTCAAATACTTGTTTTAGAATAGAGATAGTATTTGGCATTTACAATCTTATTTACAGATTGCTCGATTTTCATTCATTATTTAAAATATTAAAAAATTGGACAGGTACGTTAGTTATCCGTTCAACCTAAGTAGTAACTTTGGATTAAAATTTGTAAACTTTAGTTTAAAAATTAAACTTACAAAAGCAATTCAAGTTTTACTTTTGGAAAACCCAATTTTCGAACAAAATTTTAATGTATAACTATACTTTTAAGGTAACTGAAGATGCGATAAATTATGTTTATTCTCCAAAAATATGTTAAGCACTTTAAAATACTAGGTTTTTTAATGGTCAGCCAAACATGTCCTGTATGAATTAAAAGTACGAAGATTCTTTTCGGTTAAATTTTCAACTGATGAATCCTAAGAAAGGACTTAAAAGAAATTTAGTTGTGATCTAACACTTTAAAATGCTCTGCATTTAGATTTAAAATAGAATAAATAATCAAATTTATCTCTAAAAGTATGATAAATTGATCTCTAAAAGATAAAAAAATATAAATTTATTTATTAAATGTGCAAAAATATAACAAATTAACTTTATTGTTATATTTGTGAGATAAATTTGTCATTAAACTTTAACATTCAATAACTAATTTAACATTAAGTTTTAAAGTTTAAAGACCAATTTATCATTAAATTTTTTATAAAATTAGTTTGTCTTATTTTTTATGCTAATAATTAAATTTATTTTTTATCTTTTAGAAATTCATTTATCAACGCAATATACTTTCGAAAACGAATTTGAGTATTTAGGCGTTCAAATATCTCAATTCTCATGTTATCATACAAAAGAACTTTTGCCCTTGCTTTGGTCCAGCAATAATGCGGCTTCAGAAGATGACGATGAGATAATGGTACTAATTTCATAATTTTCACAGACAATCTTTTCCTCTTGAGCTTGGCCCCATATTACACCATAAAACCCAACTGCTATTATAGCAGCTCCTATCATACTGCACAAAAAAAATTAAAATTCAACATCTTAAAATACTAGGAGAAATCAAACAATATTTACTAATTAAGCAATAAGATTCTTTTACTCATAATTACCATACCTTCCAAGATATAAAGCGTCTCCCAAAAATGCAACCCCCATTGCAAGTGCAATGACAATTTCTAAAGGACTGAACATAGCAACATATACAGCCCCCTTCTTTCGACATGCCCATGCATACACCACACTTCGTGTAGACATCACAAAGATTGCCTACAAAAGTCATAAAATAACTATAATCATAAAAAAAAAAAATGGTCACAAATCCCAATAGTACAAAATTATTGGTCTTACATATAGCTTTTGTTTTTCTATTTTGTGATAGTATCCATACTTACTGAATAGAATATGCACACCAACTTCATATCAGGTTTAAGTATCCATGCCTTAGGATTTTCCTCTGCAACGAAAGCAGTTATGAAAGATAGGATAACAGAGAAACTGGTACTAATGGTTATTAGTATTAGCTCTTCAGGGTAGTCTTTGATAGTCCAGGTCTGCATAATGTATAAAAAAAAGTTTGATTTTTGTTATGTGAGGACAAAGTACCACTACAAAAGGAAAATGACATTTAATAATAGGGAAAAAACATAGTTATTGTTAGAAAAATCTGAGCTTTTACAAGCCACACGTGGAGTTGGTGGCCCTTTATCACAAGCTGGATTTGTTATTTTCAATTAGGCTTAAATATATTTTTCTTATCTAATAAATATTTAATTTTTATGTTTATTCTCTAATAAATTTTTATTTTACATTAGTTTTCTAATAAAATAATAATTTTATTTTTTATTCTTAATATTTTATTTTAATCACTAATAAATTGACGAATCTTATGCTTACTTTTTGATAGATTACCAAATTTTGTTTTAATCCTGATTAGTAACAAATGAAATTTTTTTATTAAAAAACAAACATAAAATTTGTTATTTTATTAGGAATGAATTGAAAAAAAGTTGTTAGTAACCAAAAATAAAAGTATTATTTTATTAGGGATTCAATGAAGTAAAAAATTTAGTAGAAAATAAACACAAAAATTAAATACTTATTAGAAATCAATAACATATTTAATTCTTTCAAATATGGATGTTGTTGTTTGTGAATTTCTTTAAAATTACAAGAAAAAAGGTGGCGGGTAACTAAAGTTTGATTACAAAGGTTTGGATGGTTGGTTGCAACTAGACATAATAAAATACGTGTGTTAATGGTAGAGTTTCAAGTCAAAAGATAAGATTTATTTAATATAAAGGGGGAATTAAATTTTTATCACTAAGGTTTCAGGTGATTTAAATGTAAAGTGGAAGATTGCATTTTACTATATGAAACTTATTTGAATGGATGCATTGAAAGTTTTTTTGTTTCAACTTCCAAGAGAACTTACTTATTATAGTTGATAACAATCTTTACTATAAATAGAGAAAAGAATTAATGGAGAAGAAACACATGAAGAGACTGTGTGTGAGAAGAAAGATTATGAAACAAAGTCATTTTGTTGAGATAAAAGTGTCTTTGTGTGAGAGTGTTATCATTTTTTGTAACCATTGAGTGGGGTACTAGGGCTTGTAAAGTGATACATTATTTAGGGTGAGTTACAATCTTGTAATCATTTTTGTGATAAGAAAATATTTTTGAGACGGTTCCGTGAACATAGGCAAGAAGCGCCAAAGCACATTAAATTTTTGTATTTCTTATTATTTTTTACGGTGTAATCTTTGTTGTGTTTTCACGATCTTTTCTGAGTGTATGTAATTTTTTTTGTGGAAACATTGATTACCCATCAGTGGTATAAGAGCTATGGCCAAGAGCACACAAAGGTTTGAGATACCATTGTTTGATAGAAAAATAAATTTTAAGATTTGACAGAGTACTATTCAAGATTTTTTGGTGCAGCAAGGTCTTGATCAGACGTTAGAAGATGAAAGGTCAGCTTCTATAAATGAAACCAAGTGGACTAAGATCCAAAGGAGGTTTGTGAGCACGATTCGATTAGCCCTTGCTCTCGAGTAAAGCACAACTTGTTGAAGGAGACAACACCAAAGGCCTTGTGAGAGAAACTCGAGAATATCTATGCGTCAAAGTCGCTAACCAAATGTCTTTGTTTGAAGATGGAGTTGTATCAATTCAAAATGGAGATGGGAGGAGATCTCCGTGACCACGTCAATAAGTTCAATCAACTAGTAAGTCAATTGTTGAATGCAGATGGTAAACTCTCTGATGAGGAGCAAGTGTTGTTGTTGCTAGTCTCACTACCAAGGTCCTTCAAAGCTTTGATTAAAATGTTGCTTGTGGGAAGATCAACTTTGAATTTGGATGAGGTGATCGTCGCTCTTAGAGAAAATGAGACAATGATGAGAACTAAAAATGTTGATGATGAACACCATGCAATAGCTGTGGTGAAATCTGAGCGAGGAAGGAATCATTAAAGGAGACATGATGGGCCAAGAGGAAGATCAAAATCGCAATCGCCTCTGCAACGAGATATGAGTAACATATGAAGGAGGACTTGAAAAAATTATGAGATATGAACAAAGATGACGCCAACTCCCAAACTAATGTAGTAAAAAGTGTTGAAGATGAAGATGAAGTGTTTTTGGCAACAAACAATGAGGTTGCTAAAACAAAATGGGTGATGAATTATGCTGCCTCAAAGCACATTTGTAGAGATCGAGAGAGGCTTGATACTTTGAAAACTTATGGGGTGGAAAATGAAGATTGAAGGCATAAAGAGTGTGAGAATGAAGCTCCATGATGGTGCTATTCGAACTTTCTCAAATGTGAGATTTGTACTTTCTGTTGTTGTCAATATGATTTCTATGGGGGAGATGACATCACAAGGGCACAAGTATGTTGATTCAAAGTGAGGATGCAAGGTGTACAAGGGGAGACACTTGGTGTTGCAAGGAAAAAAAAATAAATGTAACATTTGCTATTTGGATGGACAAGCCTTAAAGAGGAACCATAATAGCAAAGTGAAGAAGAACGTTAAGTTTTCTAATATTGTAGAAGTGTTGGGAGATACTTCCGTCGGAGGGGGAGTTTGTTCACTTTCAAATTGATCAAATGATATATTCTCTTTTGGCTTGAAAGGGAGAATTGTAGAGTTTCAAGCCAAAATATAAGGTTCATTTAATACATAGTCAGAATTGAATTTTTATCACTAAAATTTATGCGGTTTAAATGTAAAATGGAAGATTACATTTTACTAGATGAAACTTATTTGAATGGATACATTGGAAGTTGTTTTTGTTTCAACTTCCTAGAGAACTTATTTATTATAGTTAGTGACAATCTTCACTATAAATAAAGAAAATAATTAGTGGAGAAGGAACACATAAAAAAAGTGTGTGAAAAGAAAGATTGCGAAAAAAGTCACTTCGTTGATAGAAAAATATCATTGTGAGTAATATCATTTTTTGTAACCATTGAGTGGAATACTCGAGTTTGTAGAGTGATACACTATTTATGATAGGTTACAATCTTATAATAATTTTTGTGATAGAAAAATACTTTTGACTCGGTTCCGTGAACGTAGACAAAAAGTGTCAAAACACATTAAATTATTATGTCTATTATTATTTTTCTTACCGTGTAATCTTTATTATTTTCACACAATCTATTATGTGTATGGATAAATTTATTTGTCGAAGCATTAATTACCCAGCACTAACTAATTAATATTAATTATATAATAAAACTCAACTCAGAATAAAGTTTTGCACATATTCTAACTACCCAAATATACAAACACATTCTTTGAATGTTTAGTAGTAAGATTTATTTACCTGGATAACAAGCGAGACTGAACCACAAAAGGTACCAATTGCAAGAAGAAAGCCTCCTAACAGCCATTTTGATGGTTGTGATGAGAGAATCACATCGTTTGACACCAAACCACTTGTCATAGGCAACCCCTTGTATAAGGTCACAGTTAATGCTCCAACAATTGAGACCACAGTCCCAATAGATTTTGCCCAACAACTTCGTAGTTTTAAATCCAGCTTTTCCATCCTAAGTATATATTAAAGAGTTCACTCTCCATTTTCAATTAATTCATATACACGCAGACATGGAGATTGGTCTAACATTCAAGAAGGTAAACAAATCTTCTACCAACTTAAACTATTATATATGTAAAAAAAATTTAATTAATTTTATCTTATTTAATGTTATTATTATTTTTAAAATATATTTTTTAATTAAGGTGTTAGTTTTGATAAAAAAAAATTTATTAATATCAAATTCTAATGAAGAATAAATTAATTTTTTAATTAAAATTAATATAATTAATTAACTTTTTTAATTAATATGAATCATTTTTTTTCTTTTTATATTTGAGACCAAATAAATTATTTTTTCTCATCAAGGTCTACTACCTTTCTTGGGATAGGTTCATCTTCTTTTTGGTGGAATAAAAAATTAGAAGAAAGGAAAATAGACTTAAAATAAGATTAAAAAAATATGCATTGTTTTGGATGAAGAGATATTAAAAAAGGAATTGAAAAAAAGGTTCTTTCTACATAATTGGATAAGTAAAAAAGAATGATAAAATTATGTAAACTATATTTTAAAATAGTAATAATAATTAAATTTAATGAAAGTGATAAATTTTTATTATTATATTTATAATGAAAATTATTTTAAGATTTGTATATGATACTATAAAGTAATATTTAACTTTAAAAAAAAAACAGAATTGCTTCAGGTTTTTCCCATTGGGTGTCACTGTCAACTCTGTCTTTTTGTCTTCTTCACTTCCCACTGAAACAAGCAGCCCTCCTTGATTTCTTTCCAGCAAAGCAAATAACAAAACATATGCTTATTCATACGCTAGTACACAACCTACTAAGTTCTAATGAAAATTTACTATTGGAGATTCCCTTTTATCTTAAAACAATATTTAATATTTTTTGTGGACTATAATTTTCAAATGAAGAATGTAAATATTTGAAACAAATTGACGGTTCGTTTATTTTATCAAATATGATTGTCTTGTGCCTCTCTACGGAGTGTGAGATGGATGCCAAAAAAATGACAAAGGTAATGAAGAAAAATAAAGAAATAAAAGGAAAAAAAAATAAGTATAAAAGAAATTTAAGAAATAGAATACTACTAGTAAAAAATAAAGTTGATGCTTTTCAAGAAAAGAAAATACTATTTTCTTAAAAAAAATTAAAAATAAAATACTAGATAATTCTCATAACATCTAATTAAGCTAAATTCAAGCTAGTCGAATTAAATGATAAATAAGACTCATTCAGTAAAAAAAAAAAAAAAAAACTTACATCAATTATCAGATCCCCATGCACTGTAAATGTAAAAAAAATTATATTGTCCATTAATAACAAAATCAGTCTAAGTATGTTTTTTAAAATAACCATTATAAAAATTAATAAATTTATCTATGTATAATTAATTAATAATATTATAAAATTATTTTCCAAGGTCAAGTGAATACCATAATTTCTCTACTTTAATATGCAAGTTGGATAGCCAGTTAGTTTTGCAAATACAACTATGAAAGGGATGAAGAAAATTAAACTAAAATTGCTGTAACCTGGAAACAATGGCAATAATGAAAGTATAAGCTGGAACAAGGTCCTCCATGGTTGAGCCAAGAGTGGGAGAGCTATATCCAAGTCCAATATAATAAAGCGTCTGAACAGAAACGCTAACACAAGAAGAAGAAGAAGAAGAAGAAGAAGAAGAAGAAGAAGAAAAAAAACACTTCATTTACGATTAAACATTACATACGGAAGAAAAAACAACAATTTTAATTTTTTGGGCATTTCCATATACCTGAGCAAGCTAATAAGAAAAATTCTGAAGATAATTGAATTAGTGATTGGTGTAGGAGCCCTGTTTCTGTGAAATGCATCGAAGAGACATGTTATGTTTGAAAACAGACATGTTCCTAAGAGTGGTTTGGAACTTTGGATCTGAGGCAACGAACCTGTGGCGGATTGTGGTTGCTAGTAGCAGAAAAACGAACGCGAGAAGGTTTGAATACGCAACGAAAACGAAATTGCTCATTCCTTTAGACATGTTTGCTTTTATGAGAGTGTTCAAACCCACGGTCAAGAAGAGGCACACAACCATTGCTGCAGTTACTGCGCCTTGCATTTCGTTCACCTCTCCTCTCTCTCTCTCCTTTTCTTTGTGACCAGTACAAATACTATTACAGGATCGGAGATAAAGGAAGAAACAAAAGAAACTAATTTTATATTAAAGTTCACCTCTCTCTCTCTCTCTGTGTAATGATGAACGGACATATTGATTTATTATAAACTATTACGAACTGAAATGATGCATCAGTATATGATTTAATTTAAAAAAAACTAAATTTTATATTTTAGTGTTGTGTTGTGGTTGAGACAACTAATATGCTTCAAAAAAAACATGCTTCTATGATATTGTTGTGTTGCATTTCTATAAAATAATATTTTTTTTCTTTTAAACTTTATCAAGTTTACAGATTGAGGGTGCTCCTAAAAGGGCTGATGAGGTTGTGTTTATTGATCTTGCTCACTTTCTTGAGCTTCAATGTCTGAAATCTTACATGAATCATAGATATTATGATTTTGTTGTTATTTCATTTGATATATTACATTAAATTTAAGCTTCCTTATATAAGTTACATACAAATTCAGAGATGTTGTATTAATTTGTTTTAAAATTTTCGTGCTTATACTCCAAAAATGTAAAATAACAGTTCAATCTGTGTATAACCATTCTGAATGATTGAAGTATTAATAGATGAGTAATATAATTAATCAATTGAAGACCAAAGCTAACATGATTGTCAAGGCCGTATTTCATATTCAATACTATGAAAATTTAATCTTGTTGTTTATATAGATTGTCATCAACAGCATATTGTTGAATATCTTTGTACTTGTTAAATTCTATGTTCAAAATTGTTCAAGTTTGATGGTTAAGGAGAATAATTTGTATTTACCAAAGACATTGGCACAAAGTAAACATATGACTAATATTTTTTATAAGGTCAAGGAGTAGAATGTTTTAATAGTAATTTAGTTCATTAATTGGAAGTCTAGAACTTATTTTGGATCATTTGACATAAATACTTTTTTAAATTAACACTAAGAAAGGAAAAAACAAAGAGTTATAATTAAATAACGTGGATAATGATGTTTTACTCCAACTTCTATTGTGTACATAGTATGCATGTTCAACTCACGTCATTTGATAACAAAGAGAAACATGACATGAATTTGTTTGCATGAAATTAAAATGAAAAAGAAGAAGTTATATTTCGTTACCAACTAATGAAGTTGAAATTGCATCTTCATGCTGGTCAGGTAGAGTAAACTCTATTGACATAGTACTTTTAATGTTTTATCTTTAGTATATATAATTTATTCATACTTTAGTCCGTATAGTAAGCATTAATATTCTTACTTTCTTTTAAAAAATAATCTTTATATTTTATATTTTATCTTTAGTAAAAAAGTTTATCCCCTTAAATTAAGTATAAATTTTATTATTGCTTTTAAAAAAATAATATGGAGCGCTAACGGTTGCCGGTGTCGAACATGCAAGCGGAGACGCCGAAGTCAATGAGCTTGACCTTGTCATTATCGTCGAGGAGAATATTCCCAGCCTTGACGTCGCGATGAATGTGGCCGGGTCGGTGGAGATACTCCAACCCCTTGAGAGTCTCCCTGAGGATAGATCCGATGGCGGCCTCTTCGAATCCCTCGAGATAAGCGGCCTTCACGAGGTGCAGGAAGGAGCCCTGCGCCATGAATGCCATCACCACCCATAGGCTCCGCTTCACCACGAAGGAGCAGTAGGCCCTCACCATGTTGGGGGTGCTCTATCAGGCTCATCATCTGTGCCTCCCTCTGTATGTCGTCCAGATTTCTATTGTAGCGATCCAGATCCATATATACACTTGATGGCGTCGTCCTCGTTGTAGGGGAGGTAGATTGCGAGGAAGTTGAAAATTGATTTTAGGAAACAAAGAGAAGAGGTTCTTAAGGCTTCGGACCCTTGGTCTTCTTTGGCTTCTTCAGTCACTGCATCGCTGGTTCTGCTCATTTTTCGAGGTCGAGGGGTTGTGCGTGTGAATGCCAAGGGGTGTGGACCGTGAGATAAGCGTGTGAATGCCCTTGACAACATGTGGACCGTGAGATTACGACGATTTTTTAGTAAAACTCGTCGTAATTTTTATGACCAACACATATTCTAAGGCGATTTTCAATAACTGTCTTAGAATGTGGCTTTTTTCAGTTCGATAATTACAAAAGTACCATTGATTTATTTTTTAAGACGATTTTATTGTAACCGGCATACAAAGTGTGTCGTAAAAAAGTGTTTTTTTAGTAGTAATTATACGGTTAGCAAAATCATATAATATAACTATTTAAGCTGTTTGCTTTCTTACCGGTCATTTCTCCTAACCTTTTTCTTCTTACTTTATTAGCTTCAGTTGTATAAGTCAAATAGGCGAGCTTTGAAGCTTTTATCACAAGAATGTGAAACCAAATACATGAATAATAGTTCTTGAAATCAGCAAATTCGTCATGAGTTTGAGGGAATGGCAAGTTGATGCAAAATTGTCCTTGAAATCACATTCTGTCAGGAAGGGGTATGTAGTGGGAGGGGTCTAAAAATATGAGAGTAAAATTAGTTTGAAATTATGTTTAATTATCTTACAAATCTAAAATTTGCATTCAAACTCTATTTTAGGGAAGCAATATTTGAGATACATTTGTAAACTTATTTGATAAAAAAATTTAAGTTTATAAATTTTAATCCAAATATACACTTAATAATCTTTTATTAGTGATGCCCCAATGGATAAAAAGTTACCACGTAAAGTGCCATGTTTGAAGTGTTTATCTCTTTTAAGTGGTCTTTAAACTGATAGTGTTTTTTAGTATATTAATTGATAATTTGTTTAAATTTATTTGTTAAAAAAATACTTATTTTAATAAAAATATAAAAAAAATATTTTCAATGTGTTTGCCCGAATTATTTCTATTTAAAAAAACATTTATTTTAAAATTACTTATTTTAAGATTAAACTAATTATGTCACATGGTCCAAAATGAAGATTTTTTTATCTTTTTCTTTCCTTCTTTTCCCTCCCTAGGCTTCTCTCTTCCTCCCTTTCACTAGCTGAATCATACACCAACATTGCGACTCACACGCTGCGTTTCTTCTTCGATCTCACCGTCACCTACAAAATTTATGAGCCAGGCACGGATTGTTGTAAAGACATGCCCAATGGGGAGGGTCCCATATTTGAAATTTAGCATCTTATTCTTTAAATCTTTTGGTTGAGTTCCAATCTGCTAATTTTCTCTCTAATTAAATTTCTCAGGTTGCTGGTCTCAAATTTAAAGCTTAAAAGGAGAGGAATTTGGGAGAAACAAGTGAAACATTATTCCAAATAGAAAAACAATCAACACAAGTTGAATAAAGGGATATATTGTCTTGTCGGTGTGCATAATTACGCAGAAATTTGCACACAATTCTGCATAATTGGCATAGTTCCATTGTGCAACTATGGAGTAAACCACCAATTATAGTTTGATGCATTTTGTAATAATCAATCAATAAAATTGATACATGATAGAAAAACTTCGCCTGTATCCATGAATAGCATGGTAGCAATTTTTTTCTTCTAAGAAGCAAAATGTTAATTTGTGCTTGAGGCTGTCGGTGTTGGTGCATTACTCTGCTCCTGTCACCTGAGCACACTTTTTTGACTTGATAATGCTTTGTTTGCACGTCCTTTTGATATTTGATTTTACAGTCATGTGATTAATGCTAAAGCAACTATACACCAGTTCTGAGCACACTGTTTGACTTGATAATGCTTTGTTTGCACGTCCTTTTGATATTTGATTTTACAGTCATGTGATTAATGCTAAAGCAACTATACACCAGTTTAGGCCATGATCTCAACACATGTTATTACCAAAAAAAAAATTATCCACACCTACAAAAAAATCATGAGAATATAATAAATATTATATCGTATAAAAAATAATAATAAATACAAAAATTTAACGTAATTTGACACTTTTTACTTACGTCCACGAAATCATCTTAACAAATATTTCACTATCACAAAAATGATTACAAGATTGCAACTCATTCCAAATAGTATATCACTATATAAATCTGAGTATCTAATTCAGTGGTTATAAAAAATGATAATATTTTCACATAAAAATACTTTTCTCTTAACAAAGTGACTTTGATTCACAATCTTTTTTCTCACATACTCTCTCTTCTTGTGTTGTTTCCCCACTAATTTTCTTATCTATTTATAGTGAAAATTGTCACCAACTATAATAAATGAGTTCTTTTAGAAGTTGAAACAAAAACAACTTTCAATGCATCCATTCAACTAAGGTTCATCTAGAAAAATGTAATCTTTCACTTTGCATTTAAACTACCTAAGCCTTAGTGATAAAAAAAATTCAATTCTCATTATGCATACACCTTATCTTTTGACTTGAAACTCTATCGTTCTCCCCCCTCAAGCCAAAAGAGAAATATCCTTCAATCAATTTGAAAGTGAACAAACCCCCCTTCCATCGAAAATATCTCCCAACACTTTTACAACATTAGGAAACATCACTTTGCTTTCATGGTTCTTCTTTAAGGCTTGTCCATCCAAATAAAAAATGTTACCTTTATTTTTTTGTCCTCGCAACACCAAGTGTTTCTCCTTATACACCTTGCACATCCCCATTTTGAACCAACATATTTGTACCCTCGTGATGTCTTCTCCCCCATCTTAAACCTTTGTGTGCTCTCAGCCATAACTTTGATACAATTGTTGAATAATCAATGCTCTCATAAAATTGCACACACCCACAAAGGATCGTGAGAACACAACAAAGATTACACCGAAGGAAAAATAATAACAAACACAATAATTTAATGTGGTTCGATACCTCTTACCTACGTCCACCGAATCGTCTCAAAAAATATTTCACTATCACAAAAATGATTACAAGATTGTAACTCACCCTAAATAGTATATCACTCTACAAATCCGAATATCTCATTCAATGGTTACAAGAAATGATAACACTCTCACACAAAGATACTTTTCTCTCAACAAAGGAACTTTGGTTCACAATCTCTCTTCTTGTACACTCTCTCTTCATATGTTATTTCTCCATTAATTATCTTCCCTATTTATAGTGAAAATTACCACCAACTATAATAAAAAAATCAAATTCTCAATGCATTCATTCAACTATAATTCATTTAATAAAATGTAATATTTTACTTTACATTTAAATTACCTAAACCTTAATAATAATAAAAATTCAATTTCCAATATAGATATACCTTATCTTATAACTTAAAACTCTACTCATACCAATCCACAAAGTATTTCGTGTTTACAAATCAGTAGCGGATTGCAACTGGAACTCGTGGCAATTGGAACTATCTCATGTCACCATGAATCATGATCACTGAGTATATGAACTAAACTATTTAACTTTATTGATAGTAATCTCTACCTGTACAAATTTATCTTCACTAGAGTATGGTTGTGCACTCCATGGCTGTAACATCAAAATTTATATTTAGGCTTAGCATCTCTATGCGCAATGCACTTATAAACATGTTAATCAGTGTTACAAGTAAAAGAAATGTCAATTTATCAACGGTTACAATAATTGATCAACGGAACAGGAATAGAAAATATCAAACTAAATTCTTACATTTATACCATGAACAATATTTAACACACCATTAAGTAAACAAGACTCAATTGCTAATTCTGTCACCATCCATTGAAATTTGAGATGAGATATTATGTCTTGTAGCTTCCCTCAAACGTCAAGGAGGTCCATTTCTCAAATGCACACTGACCAAAGACACAAAGGCAAGTTTGGAGAACCCACCATCACCATGTGTTTGGATTGGTGTTGGATGACGTTAATATCAACGCTAAAAACTGTTGCTTCCGCGTCTTTTCATAGATTGGACGTGCAAATTTAGTTATACTTGCATTACCAAAGCTAATGCAAATATGCACTCAATGTCATTCCCAGCAACTGCCAAAAAATAAAAAAGCACGGGAATAAGAGTTAGCACAAGGGATCTTGTAGCCACCATTTTGAGTATACCCTGACTCTTAAATGCATTAGCAAGTTACTTGCACAATTTTATGTGCCAAAGAAAAAGAACAATTAGACATTAAGCCTTCTGGAAATAGTTTATCAACAAGATTATGTGCATGTTTGGAAATCAGGTGAAAAAGTATGTTTGAAACAAAAATATTCTTGCAAATGGATCAGGACCCTTAGTTCAATTTCAACTGCAAATATTGGATAGGTAAATCGTGAGATAAAAAAAAAATATGATTTCATGAAAATTTAGAAAAATAATACTATTGATATGAATATGATTCATTTGCTTTCTTATCAAATCCTCAACTTTTCTTCTTTAATTATTAGGATATTTAATGTTTGTTTACTTTAAGGCAAACTCTTTTATTAGCTTCAGTTTCGCAAGTCAAATACGGAGAAGAAGTGTAATAGTGTGTTAGGTTTTGGAAACTTACATGAAGAAATAAGCTAGTTTAGGTTTACTTTTTTTACTTTAAATGATTAAGAAAACATTATGAGACTTCTTTTTTCCCACGTGTACAAATGTTTTTGGACTTAGAGTCAGCTAACCATAAAATATGTTTTCTTTTTAATTTTTTTTATAACTTTTAGATAATAAAAGTAATTTTTATGATTTATTAAGAAAAAACCAATTGGATTAGGTTCTTCGAGTGGGTTTGCAAAGTAATACTTTATTGGTAAATTATTGGTAGAAAAAATAATAAAGATTTATGATTTCTATTTATGAAGTAGTAGTTACTTTTACAATTTATTTGTAAATGAGAATTAATTCAAAAAGTGTTCTAATTTGATAATAATTTAGAAAAAAAGTTATCCAATTCAAAAAGTGTTCTCATATAATAATAATTTAGAAAAAAGTTACCCACAAATGGCAAAAAAGTCATTAGAAGGAGTATGATATGTGTCAGATATTTTCTTCAGGAAATAGCAAGGGCAATGGAGAGGAAACATATTTGTTAATTAGTGACCTAGCTAACAACTTGCCACCTGCCAGCTACGATTCGTCAATACTAATGTCGTATCTAATACAGTGACAATGTTTACGATAAAAATTCACATAGTTGTCCCGTAATGTACCCATCATGGCATAAAGTATCCTCGAACTCTGCATGCTATCAAACAAAATAACTTGAATCTTTGCTTTTGTTCAGCAATAGAGGGGTTTCAGAAGAAGGCGATGAGATAATGCTACAAGTTCCATGCTTTTCGTAACCCATTGTTTCCTCTTGAGCCTGGCCCCATGTTACAGCATAAAACCCAATAGCTATTATAGCAGCTCCTATCAAACTGCACAACAAATCAAAACCCAACAACTTATTAATTATTAGGAAAAATCAACAATTTTTACTACTTTCCACTAATGTTATTTTCCTCACAATTGATTACCACATTTACGTACCTTCCAAGATATAAAGCATCTCCCAAAAATACAATCCCCATGGCAAGTGCTATGACAATCCCTAAAGGACTGAACATAGCAACATATACAGGCCCCTTCTTTCGACACGCCCATACATTCACCACATTTCGTGTAGACATCACAAAAATTGCCTACAAAAGCCATAAAATAACTATATATAATCATAAAATAAGGTCACAAGTTCCAATTGTACAAACTTATATACTTACTGAATAAAGTATGCACACCAACTCCATATCAAGTTTAAGTGTCCATGCCTTAGGATTTTCTTCTGCAATGAAAGCCACTATGAAAGATAGGATAACAGAGAGACTGGTACTAATGGTTATCAACATTAGCTCCTCAGGGTAGTCTTTGATAGTCCATGTCTGCATAATGCATAAAAAGACGACTATTTTTATGATGTGAGGAGAAAGTGCCACACTACAGAAAGAAAATATCATTTAATTATATATTAAGAGAAAAAAGGATTTAGTTAATTGATATAATCTTTTTCTAATAAAAATTAAATTATTATTTAATGTAAATATTATAAGTTTATGCTGACTGATATTGAGAATGGTAATTGTTTAAAATTGATTTTCATCAAAACGAGATAAATCACATTTTCTGTTGAATGATGATTTCTTCGTAGAAATTAAATAGTTGGGATAAACTAATAATAATATGATATAATAATACAATTATTATTTTCTACAGCAATGGATTTGTTTATTAATATGGTACATTATGCAATTAGTATAAACTCAGAATATTTATATCAATAATACAATTTCAACTCTATTAGATAAAATTTTATCCATAGAGAAATTTAATATTTAATAAGTATGGTAGATATATGATGTTTTCTTCTTTGCAATGTGAGCACAAATATACATTAAATGTTTAGTAAAATTTATTTACCTGAATAACAAGCGAGATTGAACAAAAAAAGCAACCAACTGCAAGGAGAAATCCTCCTAGTAGCCATTTGGATTGTTGAGATGAAAGAAAAACATTGTTTGGCATCACATCACTTGTCATAGGCAATCCCTTGTATAAGGTCATAATTAATGCTCCAGCAATTGAGATCACAGTCCCAATGGATTTTGCTTGGCAGCTTTGTAGTTTTAGATCCAACTTTTCCATCCTGAAAGCACATATCAATGCAAATGGTTCACACTACTTTTTAATTAGTTCATATAAGTGTACAAACTGGTGATTGGTCTAACATTTTAGAAGGTAAATAGATCTTTCACCAACTTTAATTATGCATCTTTTCCTCCATATCATTCCAATAGAGTTTGCGAATTTTCTTGAGAAATAAAAATTATTCCTCTCCTTTCTCTTTTAAAAAAATGAGTAAAAGAACTTTAAAAAAAGAAGTAAACTGATTTCTCTCTTCACTTTCTTAGCTCCCATCTCTCTTCTCTATCCTTGTCATCTTGTTTGAAGTCATTTTTCTTAAGTTAACATATAAAAAATATCAAGTAATATCATAAGTTATTATTTTAAATTTGTTTAATTAATTATTTGTTCCTAGACTTGTACACACTTTTTGTTTTAACGTACTCCTACACATAAAAATTGTTTTAGTCTATGTATGAGCAATTTTATTTTTTTATGTTTTAGTCCTTGTCATTAGTTCCGATGTAATACCGTTAAATTTTTGCTAACATTGCCATGATAAGTCGATTCATGTGCATTGTTGGCATGTTATGGTAATGGGTAATGAGTTAATTATTCATTTGTTCATTATATTTGCTCAAACTTTTAAATCTATATTTTAGTCTTTATACGAACAATGTTTTAATGTTTTATGTTTCAGTCTTTGCCATCAATTTCCAAGTAACTCTGTTAACTTTAAGTGCTTCAAAGTAATAGATCACACAGGGTAAGTGATCTTGTAAAGTTATTAGCACACAAGGTTTGCTTAACACAACCACAAAGTTGATTTTTCCATGCACCGCTACCTAAGGTGACCTTCGACGATGGAGTCCATATCCATTTTCGTTCTTTCTCTTCTCTTTGCCTTTTTTATTCCTTCTTCCTCAATACATATTTGCATTATTTCTCTTCATCTTCATTATATTAATCAAGGCATGCACTAATCTCTTAAATTTTAAGAAAATAATATTCGTGAAAATAGAGCATGCACAATTGCAATCTATGACTTTCTAAAGCTTTAAATCTAGTTGGAGCAATTAATTAATCAATCGTTAGTTAAAGTTTTTATGCCTTAAATCTAGTAGGAGCCTTAAAGGTACCAAATAAAACAATTTCATACAAGTTATATGTTGCTTAATTTAATGGGAAAAAAAACCCTTTAATATGTATTAACAATATTTTTTGAAAAAATGCATAAAGGACGGATATTATATGTTAAAACATGTTGGATTATAGGTTTATTGTATACGATATATTGCATACTATGTCAGGTTGCCAAGTTGATTCCTATGCTACATGTTTGCAAAATATGTCTTAAAATATGTGAATATATGATATGACTTTATATCCTCATACCTCTGTTATGGCAATTTCAATTCGTTAAGGCACGCAAGGTGTTCGACAAAATAAAGGTTACCAATTTGTACACTAGGAACAATATGCTCTCTAGTGGTTGGGTAGCTTGGAATTCAATTGTGGTTGGATATGCGCAAATTGGCAAATTTGTTGAGGCTTTACAATTTTATGGACAATTTAGGAGATTGCCTATGCGATATGAGTTTAGCTTGGTCAGTGTCTTGATCGTTTCTATAAAAAGAGAGGAAGAAGGCACGGGAAGAGAAAAAAGAGACAAGGAAACATAGGAAAAAAACAGAACAATCAGGGTGAGGCGTTTCACCATAAAAAAAAATTGCCTCATTGAGATGGATGGCAGAATCATCTTCTTTTCCAAATTTCTGCTAATTTAACGACCTCCAAAAAATTTATGGCAAGGTAAGAGCACCTAAAATTAACGAAATTACTTGACAATTAAAGGTTGGAACTTAAACATAAAAATGATACGTGTATGGACACTAAAACATAAAATTTTAAAATAAAAAGACTAAAATACAAAATTTAAGAAAGCATAAAGAGCAAATGAGTAATTAAGACTTCTGAAACCGTCACCTTAGCTGGTCATGAAAAAAAAGTGTTATGTTGCAATTGGTGATCGGGACTAAATTGTAAAAAAAAAAAATTGTTTGTACACGAGCTATAGAAGAGTTTTTATGTGTAAGAACTAAAACAATGTACACAAGTAGAAGGTTCAAATGATTTACTACACCTTTTAAATTTTAACTTAAGCAAAAGTAACTAATACAAATATTAAAAAAATAAAAATAGGCCAACTATAAACCTAATCTAATTAAATGATAAGTAAGACTTGAATTATATTTTTCAAAATTAGTTAAAAAGTTAATTAAAAGTTAAAAAATTTAGTGGAGTGTTAGAAGCTGAAAATCAACTTATTAAATAATAAATGTTCGATTAAATTAACTGTTGAAGTATCTAAAAAGTGTAAAATAATAAAAAAATAATAAATGTTTGGTTAAATTAAAAAGAATAATAAAAAAATCAAATAAATATATTTAGGATAAAAATAAAAAATTTATAAAAAGATAGAAATTAATATTTTAAAAAATATTATTTTAATTAAAAAATTTAAAAATTACTTATTGACTAAACCGTCAAATAATCTTTTCCGCCAATAAAAAAATATTAAAAAAAAAACTAACTAAAATTATCTTGAGCAACATAGTCTTATTATATATATATATATATATATATATAAAATTGAACTAACCATAAACCACTTAATAAAGAAGTAATGATTTATTCATTAAGATATATTTAAGATTAAGATTAAGCTGGTAGCATCTCTCAACAAATGTATTTTTTACTGATGAATCATAAATTAAACCTTTAGCCATATATTTAAGAGATAAAGTTGACAAATATTTTTTCTCTCTCATGAATCATAGATTAAACCTCTAGAGTGAACTGGGAATTATATCACATCGTGTTAGTGTGAATCACGCGTGAATGAAAGATTAATAACACCGTTAAAAAGTATATTCTCTTGAGATTTCTATTTTATTAATAAAACTTAAAATATCAAGTTAAAGATAAAATTAATCTTTCTTTTTTATATGTATAAAAAAGATACTAACGCAACGATGAAGGGCATCCAGAAAGTTAAAAATATGTCACCTGGAAATAATGGCAATTATGAAAGTATAAGCTGGAATAAGATCCTCCATGGTTGACGTCAGAGTGGGAGAGCTATACCCAAGTCCAGTATAAATGAGCGTCTGTATGGAAACGCTAACACAAGAAGACCAATTACATTATTAACGATGAAATCTTTTTTTTTTTTTTTCTTTCAAACGTTACTATGTTATAGAAAGTTGGTTTTTATCAGTAGAGAGAATCAAATTTATAACTTTTCTTCTTTTACTTTCTTTCTTAATCATATCTCTAATAACTTTCAAACATTAAACACTAAACAAAAAAAAAAGTCATTTAATTTTGCCTTTAACAGTTAGCATACCTGAGCAAGCCAAGAACAAAAATCCTGAAGAGTATGGAATTATTGATCGGTGTGGGAGCTCTGTTTCTGTGAAATCAAAGAGACAAAAATGTTATTGTATCTGTTTGAAAACAGACAGACATGTTCCCAAGAGTGGTTTGGTTTTGATTTGAAGCAACAAGTTACAAACCTGTGACGAATTGTGGTTGCTTGAAGCAGAAAACAGAATGCGAAAAGGTTTGAATACGCAACAAAAACAAAAATGCTCATCCCTTTGGACAATGATGCTTTGATCATAGTGTTCAAACCCACACTCAAGACCTGAACCACAACCATTACAAAGGTTACCCCTGCGCCCTGCATTTCGTTCACTACTACTCTGTCTGTCTTTCTCTCTTCAATTCGAAGATTGTTGTGTTTTTTTTTTTCTTTTGGTGAATACAATGGGTGTTAATTGTTGGTGGTTTGCGTGCGGTACTACTTCAACTCAATGCCTACAGGGTGACGTTAATAGATTATGAACGTCTGAGTCTGACTGTAGACCAAGTTGCTTTGAGAGAAACTTATTCATATAGGGAAAATTTTCTATAATTTCTTTACGGGTGTGATGTGAATGTGATTATGTGAATATTATGCACCTGTCCAACGATTTGCTTTGAGAACTTGTTTTAGTTTTTTTTTTTTTTTTTTATACAAGAACTTGTTTTAGTTTACATGGCAAATTTTCACTTATTTTAATGGTTGGGCATTTTTTTCTATAAATATAAAAAAGATAATTTCAAATTGAGTTTTATTTTTTTAAGATTAGAGATCAATGATATCCCTCAATCCAATAAATTAGAGACTAATTCTGTATTAAGATTGACTTAATGATTGAAACAAGAAATAAAAAGAGAGTGATATGTTCAAACCCCCCATTAAAAAAAATCTCCCTCACAATAAATTTTACACATAAATAAAGATAAATTATTCTGGGACACCATTTGAGGTATGCGGGCTTATTAACCTTTGGATTGTTTCAATTCAGTTTAATAATTATATATTAGCTAAATAGTTATTTTTGTCTTTAAATATGTAAATTGTTAATAAATCTTGTCTCATTAAAATTTAGAATTTAGTTTCTGAAAATATAAAAAGTACAATAAGTTTATTCAACTGTTAATTTTTTACCATTATCATTCACAAAATAGCATATGTGACACAAATGAACAAATTTATCACAAAATTGATTAGTCATCTAATCATGTTAAATAGATTGAACAAAAATATCAGTAAGTTATTATTATTGGACCTAAATGTCTGATGTCGGTAATTTTTTGTTGAACAAAAATCTCAATAATGTTTGTTGGACGAAGATGTCATTGATTTTTATTTTTGATTGAAATGTCAATAAATTTATATTGGAGAAAAATGTCAGTAAGTTGTCATTATTGAATCAAAATATTACTAATTTTTTATTGTATCAAAATGTTAGTAGTTTTTTTATTAGATGTAGATGTCAATTATTTCTTGTTGAACCTAAATATCAATACATTTCTATTAGATTAATTTATTAGATCCCAAATGTTTATTAGTAAAACAAATATACTAATATAATTATATAAAACATTCAAAAAAATTAACACAAAAATAAAATATGATATAATATTAAATTTTAAATAAGAGACTTCTTCTAATAAAATTTCAATCAATGTCATTGAGCAATTTTCTTTGGATATTTTATATTATTGTAAATTTTGAAACAAATTAAATAATATATACACAAATATTAAAACTAAATATCTACTAAAGAACCACTCTTTTATTGTATAACAAACTAAAGATGAAATAATTTTATAAAGTAATTGTATATTAAATTCATTTTTAAGTTTTATAAGATTTTAACTATAATTTATAGTTTACCTGAAATAAATAAGTATGTTTACATTTTAAATAATAATAAACGTAAATTTGTTAAAACTATTTGTTTTTTTTCTTTTTTTTTAGGTGATTTTTTATTTACAATCCTGTCTTTTAATCCTATTTAAAATATAGTCACTTTTCATTTATTTTTAAGTTTATTTATTTTATATCATATTAGTTTCAGAAAGTCATACCTTTTGAGTTATCAATAAAAAGGAATAAATAGTTATTTTTGTTCTTGAATTTAAAATTTGGGAGAAATTTATCCTAAAATTATATTTTATTCTTAAATGAAACAAAATTTAGGGTTTAATAAATTAGTCTAATAGAAACATACTAATATTTATGTCTAGTAAAAATGACTGACATTTACGTCTATTAAAAAATTATTAATATTTTGATACAATGAAAAATTTCTAACATTTTGATTCAATAATGATAACTTACTGACATCTTTGTCTAATGGAAATATATTGAGATCTTGGTCCCAAAAATTACTAATATCTTCATAAAAAAATTATTTTTATTTTCATCCAATAAAAAATTACTAACATTTAGATCCTATAATAATAACTTATTAACATTTTCGTCCAATTTATTTAACATGATCATGTTGAAAATCAATTTTGTGATAAATTCGTATATTTGTGTCACATATATCATTTTATTAATGATAACGAACAACTTTGAGAACTTTTTTTAATTTATACCCAAGGCACTTGCTTATTTTAAATTGCCAAATTTCCATAATTATTTTAAGGTTTAAACGTATTTTTGGTTTTTGTAAATATACAAAAAAATGATTTTAATTTTTAAAATATTGTTTCTTTTTAATCTTTCGTTTTTCAAAATGTGTCAAGAGGGTCATCCTTAATTTTTTATTTATTTACTTTTGTGTTTCTTATTTATAAAAATTGAAACTACATATCACACATTTTTAAGGACTAAAGTTAATGTTTACATATTTAAAAGATAAAAATATATTAATTATTTTTTATAATAAAAATATATTTAAAAATATTTATTTAACAATTATTTTTGACTTAAATATTAAGATTTGATATTTTTTTATTTATGACTTGCAGATATGAAAATAAGGAATTAAAAGAAAAAAAAAATCAGAAAATATCAAAAATAGAATCAAGCCCAAGTCCACTCGTAGAAAGATAGTGAAGCCTAAGTTAATTCAAACAACTATAAAAAGAAAGTTAAGACAAAAATAAAAGACACACCGAGTTTTAGAACGCTCTAATACACATCTAAAGTCTCAGAACTCTCCCTTAAATAATTATTTTTTTCTCTTTCATCATTTTCTATTCCCTTTATACACCCATTCTCCTCCATCATTTTTTATACCCTTTTTCTAGTATAAGACCCCTTATGGTTATGAGAGATTAAATCCTTAGTTAGGGTCTGACAGACCTAAAAAGTCAAAATGTGTTTTATTTCCTATTGTCCTTTCTTACTTTTAATTTCATGCATTATTCATTTTGCATCATTTTTGGGGAGTTAGGTGCTCAACAGAGGGTAATCCTTAATTGAAAAACAAGGAAGGTTTTGCATACATCTGTTTTAGGAATTTATCGCTCGATCGAGGATAATTTCTAATCGAACTAAAAGGAAGGGGTATCTTAGTAAAATTATTGTTAGACATAGAGTGATTGCATTATGACCATGCATCAAAGCAAACATCTAGAATTAGAACTTCATGCATTTTATCTATTGACTCTTTGTAATGACATTTGAGAGATAGATAAGTAAAATAGACTTGTCATCGTGAGACATCAGAGACAAGTATTCTAATAGATGTGATCAGGATAAATTCACTTGATTGATAGAGAAAAATCACTAATAATACATCTTAGACAAGTAAGGCATGATAGGTCATAACATTTCCATCTCATTGAATTCCATACTTTTTTTTTGTTTTCTATTAATAGTTATTATTTTATACCATGTTCCTTTTAAATTTATCTTTTATATCTCATCTTATCTCTTTCTCTTATAAATTGGAAATTGTCCAAACAAAATAAAGACTACTTGAAAATTGACACTCATACTTATGAGTCTTTATTACTTGACATTTGATACACTTGTCAATAAATTAATGTGAATTGTCAATAAATTAATGGTATCACATTCCTTAAATGCGCTGAATTTATTTATTCATATGTTTTATTTATTTGTCATCCATTCAATCAATCAATCTATATATATATATATATATATATAAGGGGGTCTAACTAACATATCTGAGTAGTAGTACATGCATACTACAAATCTTTTAATACTTATTTTTTATTTTTTGGGTATTATCAAAAAGTAAATTAGATGATTAATGACCTAATTAGTTTATGACTTTTATGATTTGCATAATTATTATAAGTTTAGAAACGAATTTCACATTATACTATTTATTTATATTAACTAAGACCTCCTTTATTTAAATATCTACGACTTTAGAGAGTAAATCTTTACTTTTCCTATTTTCTCTGCTTATTATTATACAACGATCTCTACACACAAATTATAAAAATAACATTGATTTTTTAAGGTTTTATAATTTAATCCTTATTAGTTAATTTAAAAATGAATACATAAAAGTAATAATTTCTTATAAAATCATATTTTAAATTATTTCTGAATAATTAATAGTAAAGTCTTTAATTATATTAACAAGAAAATTAAACTTATAATAATATTTTATATATATCCGATCTAACTAATTTATTGAATGAATCATTCATAGAATTAGTGAATAGTGATCAATGACCTAACCTGATATTTCAAAGTAAGTTATATATCAAAGTTCCAAATTTAATATTTTTTTTTCATAAGAATTGAATATATGTTTCAAGTTTAATAACGTTGATTGATGTTTTAACATATTCTTAAATTTTAGGCCGGTTAGTTTTGTCTTGCTTGTGTTCCAATTTTCACTTTTTATTTGTTTTATGTTTGAAAAATTATCTTTTATATTTTATATTTTTCGATCTTGAATACCAATTATCATGGACCCAACTGGTTCAATTACTTTCATTACTACTTTTGGGGCTTTTTAGGGAACCACTATTCTCAAATAGTCCTACTTATATGGTAAAAATATTAAATGAAGTTTCTTTTACAAATTATTTATTTAAATGGGTTTATTTTGAAATTATTTACCCCATGGGTCTATTTTTTTACTACAATGCTCTTCCTCGAGGGACGCGTTTCCCATAAAGGTGACACGTAACATGACTTAGGACGCGTCCTGCATACAAGCGCGTTGGGTCGCGCTGGGGACCCAGGCGCGTCCTACTGGCCCGTGGTCCTCCCTCCAAGCCACTCCTTCCCCCCAAGCCACAACCAGTGATTTTTGTTTCGTTTGAAGTTTATTAGCTTTCGTAGACTGGATAAGTTCAACAATCTGTATTTAGAAGAAAAAAAAATTAAAATCTAAATCAAGTCATTGTCTCCCGAATCAAGTCAATGTCTCTTAATTGTCTTATAAGTTATTTAACATGTTTAATTTAAATTAATAAGAAAATTGTATTATATATGTAACAATTTGTTGATGATCACTACTAAACTTTATCTGATTTTGTTTAATATGCAAATTGTATTATATATGCAAATTACACGGACCAGTTGGACGCGCTTGGATCCCCAGCGCAACCCAACGCGCCTGTACGCAGGGCGCGTCCTAAGTCATGTCACGTGTCACCTTTACAGGGAACGCGTCTCTCGAGGAGGCGCATTGTAGTAAAAAAATAGACCCACGAGGTAAATAATTTCAAAATAAACCCATTTAGATAAATAATTTGTAAAAGGAACCCCATTTAGTATTTTTGCCCTACTTATATAGGTTTTCAATCAATCATTACAATACTTTCTCTTTTCCAAATGATTTTTCTAATGTGTAATTGTTTGGTGCTTTTTTTATATACAATATTTGTTTGATGCTAACACCATATATAGCTGAGAATAAGAAAATAAAATACTCTAGTAAGCAGTTACAAAAAATATAAATGTAGTTTTTTTATAATAAAAAAGATACGTAAAAATTATTTTCCCAACAGAAAGAGAACAAAATGCTTTAAAATGCAAGCATGAAATTCATGGAATACTACAAGAAAAATGACCTATACCTACGGACAAAAATTGTCACTATAAGTAAAAAATCCGTAGGTAAATGTATGATAGACTTTCTCCTACGGACGTTTCTTCCGTCAACTTTGAGGGGCGTATAATGACGACTAATTGTTTGTCACTATAGGTTTTACCTACTATGTATAGTGTGTAGGTAAAAGTCATTAACTTCTACTTACATCTCCTAACTGTAGGTAAAAGTTTTTAATATGTACTTATCATCTTCAACTGTAGGTAAATATGTTTAACATGAACACCTCTAATAAGAAGACAATTCTAGAGTGTCAATTTGAGAGCCTAACTAGAAAGGCTATGACCTGTTTGGTAACTAGGGATGCACCTTGGCATTGCGATCCGTCTTCCTCAACCTTGCCTTACTATAACATGAGTGTCCAAGTACTATTTTTTCTTAAATTATTACTAGCTGGAAGGTTACCAATCATCTTATACAAACACACTTTGCATAGAATCAATGTTAGAGAATCTTAATCCAAAAGCATATCTTTAATTACATTAGAGAGCGCAACTGTACAAGAGAAACAGAGAAAATCCTAGCTAATGAATACCATAACCCACTCTTTTCATAGTTATCATTAAAGGTATTAACATTGCCCTACATGCAAGCTTTATCGTCACAAGCACATAAACACATTACTCCATTAATGCTTCACACACGGTACTCTATTTAAAAAACAGTGAATCCCTGGTTGGCATGCAGTATTATATGTATAATTATCAAGAATAAAATTAGGTAAAATCAAGTTAAGCTTTATTCAGCTTGAATCTAACAAGAATCTAAAATATTAATCTCACTTTTGCAGTAGTGAAAGAATAGAAGTAAGTACCATCAGAATTCGAATCTGGCTCTAGAGCTAGCTTAAGATCTTGTGACTTGAGGGATGTTACAAAATAATCAGTAAAGTCTGACCAAGAGCCCCCTGTTCCAACAATATCCCTTGGCAAAAAAGGGAAACATATATTATTATAAACAAAAATCATAAAATTAATGTTCTTGAACAGAGAATAATAAAATATATAAAAGTATATAAAAATGTCCCTAAAATATATAAAAATATATAAAAATGTCCCTAAAATCTCTTTTATTTGATTTAATCAGATTTAGAGAACTAAATAGCTATAGAAATCAGTTTGGATAAACTTGGAAATTGGACTTATAATATGATTTGCAGCTGGATGAAGGTTGAGGGGAGATGTGCAGAGGTGATGGGATGTTCTCAGTTGAAGAAATTGTAAAGTCCAAAGAAACAATAAAAAAAAAATATGAATAGATTTATCTGAGAAAGAAAGAGTGATGGTGTATTCATGGATATCAGCAATGCGTATGCGGTTGGAGAAGTCATAACGTGGGCCGGAGATAAAGATGATAAAACAATTGAAATGGCTTGACATGATTGTAGATAACTTTGATCATTAAGTATGTAGATTTAAGGTAAGTCTGTATGAAAAAAATAATTATTTACACCTAAAAGATATTATTTACTTAAATAAATTTTGATATTTTGAGAAATTTGTTGAATCTAATCGAAAATAGTCCAAGTTCATCTAATACAAGTTATTTAAAAAATTGTATGAATTATTGCAAGTAAAACCCCTTCTGATTTGGATTTGAATATTTTAGATGGTAATATTGTATTATAAAGTAAATATATTTTCTTTTTATATATTGACTTCTTACCAAGTAAGTAGCAATTAAGGTATTTGTACTTGCAAATATTTATAATTTTTTTATTTATCAGAATTGATGACAAGTAGTAGGGTTTATAATAATTTTTGTATCTTATTTAGTTAATTAAGTTAGATCCCTTGGTAATTTAAAATAAATTATTTAGACTTTTTTAATTAAAAATAAAATAAAGTATCCTAATTTAATTTAAATATAAATATATATTTCAAAATTATTTATTTTTATCATATGTTTTAAAAGTTTTATTTTATTTTTTAACTTCTTTTAGATTTATATTTTGATAAATATCAATGAATATTACAAATATTTATAAAATTTGTGAATGTTTGAATAAGCTTTGAAAAAATTAATTTTGAATCAAATTAATTTAAATTTAAATTGATTTTAAAGTAATACAATTTATGTTTGTATTATAAAAGCAAGTTAGAGATAGAATTTAATGTAAAATTATTGATCCAATTAAAAGTTACTTAAAGTTCATTAAATTTAAAATCAATTTTGCACACATTCATTTCTAGACTCTTCTTCGACATAAAATCATATGTGAAAATTTATCTTTATCTAAAACAAATTTTAGACTTTTATCCAACTTAAACCCAACATGTGTTTGCCCCCCTCTTTGTAATGTTATGTACAACTAACTGTAGAGTAAAAGAAGTGTAACATTTAAATTAATGTATATTTTAAATTATATATTTTAAAATAAAATTATCATTATAAAATCATGTTATACAAAATTTTGTTATTAATTTTCAATCATTCAAAAATATTTATACTTTTTTAAAGAATAGGGCATTAACCCGTGACTAAGTCTAATTTCAAAACTCAAGTCTATCAAAATCCACATTGATTTGGGCCAGGTAGTGGATATCCAACAAAGATATCTAACAAAGATAAGGGGTTAAAGTTGTTTAGGGAGTGCAATGAGTCTAGTCTTAGTCTTAATCACGCTTCAATGTAGGTATTCTAGCATAAGTGAACTTAATATTAAAGTTGTTCAACTTTTTCATTAGTATCCAATATGAGACTTTACCTCATTCTTGAATTCCAACCATTGAAGAATTGTAATCTTACAAAAAATCATTAAAAACCCTCCAATAAGGATAGTTTGTAGTTTGTCATGCTGAAAGAAAGTCGCGAAAGGAGTAAAACAAAGAGAAAATGATAATAAGAGATTCAATCAACTTGATTATACATTAAAATGGTCTTCAACTTGATTATCAAACTACAATTAACACATGCTAACAGCACTTATAACTCACAACCCGAAACAAGCTTTCCCAATGTGAAGAAAGAACATATTTGAATTTGGACTCGTATTCAACATGAAGCACAGATAAGCAAAACAATCAGGGCCAGAATGTAGAAAATGCCATGAGAGTTGTATACACCAAATCCAGCTGAATTTTAAATTCCTGAAATAAAATGATTACCTATGTTACCTGCCCAAAGGAATCACTTATTAACGGAAATGTAGAAAGGTAAACAAAAAGTGAGTGAACCAAGAAAAATAAGAAATAACTTCATATCATCAACTGTTCCATGTTAACCAAGCAAAGAATTTTCTGGTTTCACCGCCCGATGCACAAAGTTAATTCAATGTTATGATATTCAATTACAACAACAACTAGAGATCCCAAAACATTGTCATAAAACTGGGAATATAAGGCTTGGTAGGAAGGAGGAAACTGTTGTTATATGGAAGGACAAAGCAATAACAAACTGAGAAAAAAATATGAACAGCCAGAAAAATAGAAGACTGGTTTTCTTATGCAAGCACACATTATAAGCATGACACTGCATTTTATATAGAGAGAGCTTAAGCATAACTGAAAATTTTCAGCACCATAACAGTGAATTAGTGCTCTTAAAAATAATATATAACAAAAAAATATCACCTAAAGACTCTGTCCATGGCAATTAATTATTCAGTAACATCCATAGCCGAGTAACTAAGGCATTTTCGGACAGAAACTATCGAAAGGATTTACCAATTACCTTTATAAATGGAGCTCCTCTAAAATTCATATTGCCTTTGCTGCTATGCAAGCATGAAGTAATATTTGGCCATTTCCTGGCCAGAAGATGCTAAAGAAGTTAATGAAGCCAAAATGGAAAGAGTTTCAAGAAATGCAGCTGTGGGAAAACCGAGCAAGCCAACTTACGTTGTGGGAAAACATCAAACTATATCTCGCTACAACTTAGAAATCTCTTTGTCCACACTTGAATGAACCTGCTGAATGCCATTGTCAACCAATTACTTCAAATATCCAAAATGTAAATAAAATAAAATAAAATAAAAAAATAGAATTTGATAATAAAATGTCAAAAGTTTAATAAACTAGAAAGTATCGGTGGTAAGCCAATTTGACATCAAGGAAAGATTAGTTACCGGAAGAACAAGAGACTAGCTTACTATCTTATTGTATTTCCATACAAGACTATGAAACATTGCAGCTGTGGAAAAACCGAGCAAGCCAACTTATGCTGATATAGCAACAACAAACTATATCTCACCACAACTTCAAAATCTCTTTGGGAACACCTGAGTGAACCTGTTGAATGCCATTGTCAACCGATTACTTCAAATAAAATGAAATTTAGACAATTAAAACTTGTAAAAAGTATTGGTAACAAGTCAATTTAGACACCAAGGAAAGATTACTTGCCAGAAGAACAAGATATTAGCTGCCTAGGTAGCTTATTAAAGGTCTTCCTCCTTTCATGCAGCATTGCTTCCACTAGGTTCTTCAATGCCATTTTTTGAAAATCTCACAGATCCAGAATAGTCGCCTGCACCTGCATTATTATCATCTTTCTTTTTGGTATAAAGAGGGCATATTCCGCATTTTTTTACTTTGACAGTTGATTTGAAGTATCTGTCAATTGATAAGAAAGATGGTGGCTGCAAAATGTTATCATCATAATATGGACTGATCTCAAAAGTGAAGCTGCGAGCACGAGGGAGCATACGGCTCATGCAGCTCATCTCTGGGAATTCTAAGTTATATTTCCACAGGAATGTGTGATCTTGATCTTGATCAAGTTTTCTCTCTTGATCCCTCCAGTAGAAATAGGATTTTAAGTTATCATTGTTGGGTAGAATGTGTTTGCCATGATCAGATACATAGTTTAGGCAGTAACTAAAAGAACCGCATTTGCGTTTAATATCATTGGTATCTGGCAGTTGGAAAACGACACACAGAGCGAAACCAATGAGCCTGTCATTTCTGCAAAAATCTAGAGAATCTCTATGTATAGTTATTGAATGTCCCTCGCAACGAAAAGGGAGCCAATGAGGAACTTCACTCCCTGGAAAACAAAAGAACACAGACCTATATGCATCCTCGGTCATCCTAAGCCTTGACTCATCCATAATATTAGCACGAGCACCTGGATCAAGTTGTTGACCATTGGTGAAACAAAATCTGAAGATGTTACACTCTTGGGAATTTGATGGGATTTGAATAAGTGAATTTGACAATGGCATCACTGTTGTAATAGATTGGCAATCAAATGCCAATAGTTGTTTTAGAAATGCTGGAAGCCGAGGGATGCATTCAAGCTTTTTGCATTCACTTAAATCAAGTAATTCCAAGCTTGAAAGATTACAAATGCTCTCAGGAAGGTTCACAATTCGGCTCTCACCTAGTGACAGTTCCCTTAATAATGACAAGCAACCAATGTCGCTTGGGATTTCTGTTAATTTGGCACACCCAGAGCAATCGAGTACAGAGAGAAGGTTCAGATTGACAATGCTGTTTGGAAGTGACTCGAGATCAGTGCACAAGTTCAGGTGCAGGGTTTGAAGCTGAACCAAATTGCCAAATGAAAAAGGCAATTCTTTAATGGCCGTTCCTGTTAAGTAAACGTGAGCAAAAGTTTGTGCAGGCTCCAAGATCTCGGGGAAGGTCCTCAGCTTTGAGCAACCACTCAAATCAAGTTCTGTCAACTTCAATTTGACAATGCTGTTTGGAAGTGACTCGAGATCAGTGCACATGTTCAGGCGCAAGGTTTGAAGATGAACCAAATTGCCAAATGAAAAAGGCAATTCTTTAATGGCCGTTCCTGTTAAGTTAACGTGAGCAAAAGTTTGTGCAGGCTCCAAGATCTCAGGGAAGGTCCTCAGCTTTGAGCAACGACTCAAATCAAGTTTTGTCAACTTCAATTTGAAAATGCTGTTGGGAAGTGACTCGAGATTAGTGCACATGTTCAGGCGCAAGGTTTGAAGATGAACCAAATTGCCAAATGAAAAAGGCAATTCTTTAATGGCCGTTCCTGTTAAGTTAACGTGAGCAAAAGTTTGTGCAGGCTCCAAGATCTCAGGGAAGGTCCTCAGCTTTGAGCAACGACTCAAATCAAGTTTTGTCAACTTCAATTTGAAAATGCTGCTCGGAAAAGTTTCAAGTGATTCACAGTAGGTAAGGCCTAACTTGCAGAGTTTGCTGAGATCTCCAATGGAAGATGGAATAGTCTCAAGACTTGCGCAACTGTCCAGGCTCAATACTTCAAGCGCTACCAAACGGCACAAGGATGAAGGTAGGGTCTTTATTGCTGTTCCGTCTAATTTGAGCACAGCTAGATTTTCCATTGTGTCCTTAATTTCTGGGAATATTTCGAACTTTGAGCAACCAGTCAGTAATATTCCTTCAATATCTGGTGACAGATAAAGGTCCGGTATTCGAATTAGTTTCCCAGAATAACGCAGGTCCAACCATTTCAAATTCGGTAATTTCTGCCATAATAAGTACATGATTAGATATCTAAAAGAAAATTAGGTCAATTTGCATGTAAAAAAAATGTTTAATTACACCTCCATATGTGCGTTTCAAGCCAATTTTAAATTAAATTAATGTTAATTAAATTTGATTTTAAAATAATTTGATTTATGTTTGGATGTCTTTTATTGATTATGAACTTATATTTGTAATTTTAGAAGAAAAAAAGAGTTTATTTTAACACGTAATTTGTAATTTAATCACTAACTTCGATTTGTTTACGGAAAATTTATTTTCAAAGCATATTTATAAATTTTATGAAAAATTAAAATATACCAGTACAATATAGAAAACCATCTTGTTGAACTTTTATCTTTAAAATTGTAAAACACAGAAAGATAGAAAGCTTAAAAAACCTGATCTGGTTCCCAAAGTTGTTCAAGATGGCAACGTATCATTTCCAGTCTCACTAGATTTTGTGGCCAATAGTTCTGCGGCAAAGATCTCTGAGGGAAGCCATCCCAACAAAGAATTTTTAAACCATCCGGAAGACTTTTAAGAGATGATGCAAGAAATACATTTGATTCACTCCAGGGGACATGAGAATTAAAGAAGTGGAGCATCCTCAGATTTTCCATCTTTTCGAAAGTTTTAGAATGTAGTTTAACTTTATTGATTTTGTATGTGTCTAGCAATATACACTGTACTGCATCCGTCCCCTAAAAGTAAATCAAAACAATTAGAGAAAAACAAACTTTGAAAAACAGTTGCTACAGAAGTTTTATAGTATTAATAGCTAAGTGCTTTGCAATTTATCATAAAGTAAATCCACGTGATTATGTGAAAGTGATTTGAGTCACAGATCACTATACCTCGTTATTTTTTAAGACTTGATGAATTTCCTCAACCTTCCACAATCGACTGCGTTTTCCTGGATTAAGGCAACATTCTTGACGAACAATTTCTCGTCCCATTTCTTGTATCAGATCATGCATCTGAACGTTACCTTTCAAAATAGATATTAGACACTTATCTTTGAGAACATCCATTCCAATGGTAGCAGAGAAACCACAGCTCTCTAGCTGTTGTGCCACGAAAATCTCCCAATAACCTCTATAAAAGCAAGCTATGTCAAGAAATATATTCTTCTGCTCCTCATCAAGCCCATCATAACTTAGTTTTAATACATTGAAAATTTTGGAATCGGGATACTTTTCCAACTTTTGCAACTGGTTTTTCCATACTTCCTCTGTTTTTCTATAAAGCAACGAGCCCAAAATCTGGAGAGCAAGTGGAATCCCTTTAGCATAACGCAATACCTTTTCTGATAACTCCTTGTAAGTTTCTATTGGCTGGTTTTGGTGAAAAGCATGTATACTGAAAAGTTTTAGAGATTCTTCATCATTCATCTCCTTAACTTCATAGATTTCATCAGCTTCAGCATTCTTAAGCACCTGCATGTCTCTGCTGGTCAAAATAATTCGACTCCCCTGGCCAAAACGACCACGCCCTCCAATTAAATCTCTTAGTTGACCTGAATCATTAACATCATCAAGAAAGAGGAGAACCTTTGTCCGTTTGAGTCTTTCACTTGAAATACTTATGCCTCCCTCTACAAGCTCTTTCTCATAGTTGCTTCTTGTACGTTGTATTCCATGTCTTTCTATTTCTTCCGGAACATTTAAAACAAGACTGCTGGAACAGAACTGTGACGCCAATTGGTGATATATTTGCCCTGCAATCGTAGTCTTTCCAATTCCCCCCAAGCCCCAAATTCCTATGATCCGAATATCCAGTGTCTCAAGCTTCATCAAGAGCTTGATTTGTGTAATATGGGTTTCAATTCCAACAAATTCTTGATGATCACAACTGGAAGAACTATTCAATTTTGTCAAAATATCTTTCACAATTTCTGCAACAAGTGTGGCTTCTGGACTGGCTCATAATAAAACAAAATAAAGTATCAGAACCTGTTTTAATAAACTTCTCCTTAAACACTTCTAGGTAAAAAAGAAAATATCATATATTGGATAGAGACAGATATTGGAGTCCTACATAATATTGGTCTTGAATTTGTAAATACACAAGAGAATTACTTGATTAATACAATTTTAGCATCTAAGTAAATTAAAAGAAGTCTAAAACATCTCAAAAGAGCATGTAATTATTAAAGACCTGGTTTTTTGTGAATCCCAGCCCGCGATCTCAGCTGCTTCAGTTAGAGCAGCCTTCCATGCATGCACTTTGTCGATGTTGTCTGCAAATCGATGTTTATACTTAACGAATTCTTCTGCATATGTCTCTCTCTGATGCCTAACAATTGATGGATCCACCTTATAGAAAACTGGGATCACAACCCTTCCATATCTCTTCTTGCAATTGAGTATCTTTGTGAGTTCATCCAAACACCATGTGGAAGATGCATAGTTCTGGGAGAAAACGACAACATAAATCATAGATTCTTCTATTGCTTTGTGGAGTGCAGGTGAAATCTCTTCGCCTCTGGCTAGTCTGTAATCTATATATGTTTCAATCTTATTCCTCTGTAGTTCAGCATAAATGTGACTAATGAAGTTGTCACGGGTGTCTTCCCCTCTGAAGTTGAGGAACACATCATGCCTAATTACAGGAAGAAGAGACACAGCAGCTGATGAAGAACTCCCCGCCATTGTAATCAAATTTCTTTCTTGCCTCTGCAACTCTTAGTCTGAGTCTCTCAGGTCTTCGACTATAGCATGAATAAAAAGCAAACTACATGAAATCTTAACCACAAAATATGCTTTATTTTTATTATTTCATTAAAACTAAATAAAAAATAAATAAAAGGTGAAATTTTTTATGACTTCTTACGCCTTAGTCTTATTATCCCCATAACTTATTCTTATCTAAGAATAATCACTTGTTAATAAATTCCAAATAAAATTGTCTCCTTTAATTTGGTCAAAAGACCTATTAAAATTTCCAACTGCTTTAGAATCGTTCAATGTCTCTGCACCTCTTAGTCGTCTCTCGGGTCTTCGACTATAGCGTGAATAAAAAGCAAACTATATGAAATCTTAACCACAAAAAATGCTTTATTTTGCATTAAAATATACATTTATGGCAATAAACATATCCATTTACTTTTTCTTTTATATAAAGCTGTACTATATCACTAAGAGTATCATATCTTAACTAATGATCTAGAATTTAAGATCTAATTTTCAGTAGATCTCAAAATTTGATTAACAAAAAAATATTTTTTTACTCTCATTCTCCCTAACAATAAAACAAACATATCCAAAAAAAAAAATAGACTTACCAACAAGGGGATAAGGAAGAAGAAATAAGAAAGAAAAAGATTGAAGGAGTTAGAAGAAAAAAAAAAGGAAGAAGAGGAACTCAAACGAGGAGAGAGAATGAGAGAAAGTGAGAAGAAGAAAAAAAGGAGTGTGGAAAAAATGAAAAGAATTTAATATGTAAAAGTGGGTTAGGTGAGACCTATCAAAATTTGAAAGCAAAAGAAAAAAAATACAAATAAATAAAAAATCATAAAACAAATAACTTTAAACATAAAAAAATATATGATTTCAAAGTCGTAAATAAAAAAAAAATTAAACTCAAATAAAAAAAATTACAACTTCAATTAAAAAAGTCATAATGTAATGATTTCTAACTCAAATATGGTAATATCTGTTACCTCTTATCTTTTTTTCTTATAATAGTTTAAAATCAACCCACAAATAGAAAAATCTAAAAAAAAAATACACATTATTGACATAACTCTGACAACATTGCACGACTTTAAAGTCGTTCAAAATTTAGGACTTTACATTATTAAGTTATTTTACACAAAAGTTATCAATTTTTTTTTATTTTATTAAAACTAAATAAAAAAATAAAAGGTTAAATTTTTATGACTTCTACGTCTTAATATTCCTCTAACTTATTCTTATTTAAGAATACTCACTAGTTAATAAATTTCAAATAAAAAATAAAATTGTGTAGATGGATAGGTTTACTGTCATAAATATGCTTTTAGTCCTCTTTTTTATTTATTCATTTTTACTGAGATTGTAAAAAGTTTAATGACTATTTATTTTCTTAAAGTAAATCTTTGACTTAATAATGAAAATAGTGTAAAGTCATAAATTTTCAACTACTTTACAATCGTCCAATGTTTTTTTTTAATTCTAGTGTAGCATTATAGTCTTTATTTTATCGAAATTGATGAACTCTAAATAGAAGTAATGCGTTTTTTTATTATATTATGTATTATATAATAAGCAACTTTATTCATATAAGAAGTTAGTATATATATTCGACTACTTTAAAGTCTTTTTTTATTAAAACAAATATATAGAAGTAGTATAAGTAAAAATAATTTTAGAGTTGTTGTTGTTAAAAAAATAACATTGTACAACTTTAGAGTACTTGGAAATTAATGAATTTACATTACTAAATTAAAAAAATAAAAAATAACTCCACAAAAATCATCAAATTTTTATGACTTCACTAAAAAAAATTTGTAAATTTTTTTATAACTTCTTAAACCAAAGTCATGAAAATTCTAGGACTTACTCACATTTAAAAATTAATTCAAAAATCACTACCATTTGATAAATTTTAAATAAAATTGTTCCCTTTTATCAAAAGATAATTTTAATGTGTTCAATTATATTTTTTAAGTCAAACTTTAAAACTATGATTAGGAGTTTCATTTTTTAGTATTTAAAAAAAATGTTTAGTTGCATGTTTCTTTTGAAGTTTTTAGGTTAAATTAACTTATTGATCCTCTTATTTACTTATGTTCAATTTAATTATATAAATTTTTAAATCGATTCAATTTGATTATATTGTCTAAATTGAATATGATTATTTAAAATTACTTAGTGATAGTTTTAAACCGCTATAAAACACACAATTAAAAAACAAGACAAATTTAGATAATATAATTATTCAAATTAATTTCGACGGCGAGACCAAATTAAACTTATTTTAAAAAATAAAGAATGAAATTGAATCAATTTTAAAAATTAAAGACTTAAATGAAGCTAAAATAATAAAGAATCAAATTGAATGTAAAAAAAAAATTAGAGAAAGAAAAAAAATTTAACCAAATTTTATAAAAAAAAAAAAAAAATTCTAGAGTAAGGTAATTAATTTTGAGAAACATGTTTTTTTGTTTTTTGACAGTAATCCTATTCGAGAGACTATTATATACTAAGTGTGAATAGTTCTTTCTGCAGGGATTGAAACCTTCAATTGCCACGTTTTGGAATATTAGACCCTTCCATTATATATATTTGATAATTGTTAAATAATTATACTTTAATAATAAAAAATTAAGTAAAATTTCTTTTAAAAAATAATTATTTAACAGTTATTTGTATTAATGTGTTCAGAATTGATATTTTGTTAAATATTGGCTACAGATATAAAAATTGGAGTAACAAAAAGCAAAAAGGTTGAAAAATAACAAAAAAAAAAAATAAAAAAGGCTCAACCCAATGCCGTGCTTAACGCACACCATACACTAAGCAAGCAATGTTAGAACAACACGTGCTAAGCAACCAACATCAAAACAACATGCACTAAGTAACACTGGCGGTTTACATGTATTTTATGTAAAACAACAAACTTATGTTATAAATTATTTTAAAACAGACCCATTATGAGAAATACTTTCTAAAAGAAACCCCATTAGGATAATTTGCCTAAACCGGTCCCTTCTTCTGACATGCCCATACGATTATTTACAACACTGCGCATTGATACAACAAATATACCACAACAAAACTGAAACATAGCTACCAACTTATAATCGGACATGTCAAATTAATGGTTCACGTAAGTCCTAATAAAGTTTATACTTACTGAACAAAACACAGCTATCAACTCCTTATCAAATCTGAGTATCCAAGCTCTTGGATTTCCCTCTGCAAAGAGAACTACCATGGCAGATGGGATTTACCAGCAGGTTGTTACCATTATCATTCAAAATAAATGACTTTTATATGTTTAGGAAATATTATTTTTAGGGGAAATAATCATTCAAAAAAACTGTCTTTGAGAAAAAAAAAATTAATGCCTTTTTTAAAATAAGATAAATTGAACTCTAAAGTAAACTGCAAAAACTTTGCTGTGTGCATGTTCAATTGAGAATGGTTTGTGTTATACAAAATTTTATTAATACTTAATTATTCAAAAATATTTATACTTATTTTAAAGAATATGGCATTAAATCAAGTTAAGATAACCTAATACTTAATTAATTTGAACTCTTCCTCAAAATACACCAAGTATCTATGTCTAATTTCAAAACTCAAATTTATCAAAATCAACATTAAATTAAGTCAAATAGAAGAATGAGTCTAGTCTTAACAACACCCCAATATAAGTATTCAACAAATATAAAGATACCGATTAAAGTTGTTAAACTCATGCTAAACAAATAATAAATGTTTGGTTAAATTAACGGCTAAAGTATTGAAAAGTGTAAAATAGTTGAAAAATAATAAAATTATTATTTATTTAAAAAGGAGTAATAAAAAAATTAAATAAATATATTCAGGATAAAAATAAAAAAATATAAAAAGATAAAAGTTAATATTTTAAAAAATATTACTGTAAAATTTTAAAAATCATTAAAAATTAGTATAAAAAAATAATTTACTTGACCATCAAATAATCTTTACGGCCAATTAAAAAAAAAAGATAAAAACAACTAACTAAAATTATCTTGATCAACATAGTCTTGTTAATTATATAAAAAGAATTGGATTAACCATAAACCACACATGAATTTTTGGATGAACTCGAAGTATTCTTTGTTAAAAATTAATGATTAATTCATTAAGATATTAAGATACATTTAAGATTAAGCTGTTAGCATCTCTCAACAAATATATTTTTTACTCATGAATCATAAATTAAACCTCTAGAGTGAACTGGAATTATATCACATCGTATTAGTGTGAATCAGGCGTGAATGAAAGATTAATAACACCGTTAAAAAGTATATTCTCTTGAGATTTATATTTTATTAAAGAAAGTTAAAATATCAAGTTAAATATATAATTAATCTTTATTTTTTATATATATAAAAAAGATACTGACGCAACGATGAAGGGCATCCGGAAAGTAAAAATATGCTAACACAAAAGAATTGGAAACGCACCTGGAAATAATGGCAATTATGAAAGTATAAGGGGTGTTAATTGTTGGTGGTTTGCGTGCGGTACTACTTCAATTCCATGCTTACAGGGGTGACGTTAATAGATTATGAACGTGTGAGTGTGACTATAGACCGAGTTGCTTTGAGAGAAACTTCTATCTTTAGGTAAATAATTATTTTTGTCCTTAAATATATAAATTGTTGATAAATCTAGTCTTGTTAAAATTTAGAATTTAGTTTCCAAAAATATAAAAAGTACAATAAATTTATCCAATCGTTAATTTTCAACCATTATCATTCATAAAATAACATTTTGATAACTGCTAAATAATTGTATTTTGATAATAGAAAATAAGGTAAAATTGTCTTTAAAAATAATTATTTAGCAGTTATTTGCGCTTAAATATTAAAGAATTGATGTTTTGTTTAATTTTGGATGCAGATATAAAAATTGAAGGTACTATAAGCAAAAAGTGGGAAATAATGAAGAAAAAAGAAAAAATCAAAAAAGGCCCAGTCAATACGCGCACTCAGCGTGCGTCATGGGCTAAGCCGGCCAGGAAGCACACGCGCTAAGCCTGCAACAAGCGCGTTAAGCCTGTGATCCAACAGATATTTTGATAAATATCAATGAATATTACAAATATTTATAAAATTTGTGAATGTTTGAATAAGCTTTTTGAAAAAATTAATTTTGAATAAAATTAATTTTAATTTAAATTGATTTTAAAGTAATACAATTTATGTTTGTATTATAAAAGCAAGTTAGAGATAAAATTTAATAAAAATTATTGATTCAATTAAAAGTTACTTAAAGTTCTTTAAACTTAAAATCAATTTTGCACACAATTATTTCTAGACTCTTCTTTGACATAAAATCATATGTAAAAATTTATCTTTATCTAAAACAAATTTTAGACTTTTATCCAACTTAAACCCAACATGTGTTTACCCATCTCTTTGTAATGTTATGTATAATTAACTGGAGGATAAAAGAAGTGTAACATTTAAATTAATGTATATTTTAAATTATATATTTTAAAATAAAATTATCATTATAAAATCATGTTATACAAAATTTTGTTATTAATTCTCAATTATTCAAAAATATTTATACTTTTTTGAAGAGTAGGACATTAATCCGTGACTAAGTCTAATTTCAAAACTCAAGGGTTAAAGTTGTTCAAGCAGTGACTTTATCTCATTCTTGAATTCCAACAATTAAAGAATTGCAATCTTAAAAGAAACCATTAAAATCCCCCGAATAAGGATAGTTTGTAGTTTGTCATGTTGAAAGAAAGTCGCGAAAGAAGTAAAAGAAAAAGAAAATGGTATTGAGAGATTCAATCAACTTGATTATACATTAAAATGGTCTTCAACTTGATTATCAAACTACAATTAACAATCACATGCTAACAGCACTTATAAGTCGCAACTCGAAACAAGCTTCCCCAATGTGAAGAAAGAACATATTTGAATTTGGACTCGTATTCAACATGAAGCGCAGATAAGCTAAACGATCAGGGCCAGAATGTAGAAAATGCCATGAGAGTTGTATACACCAAATCCAGCTGTATTTTAAATTCCTGAAATAAAATGATTACCTATGTTACCTGCCCAAAGGAATCACTTATTAATGGCAATGTAGAAAGGTAAACAAAAAGTGAAAGTGAATTAGGCTAGGAAACACACCACAAACCAAGAAAAATAAGAAATAACTTCATATCATCAACTGTTCCATGTTAACCAAGCAAAGAATTTTCTGGCTTCACCGCCCGATGCACAAAGTTAATTCAATGTTATGATATTCAATTACAACAACAACTAGAGATCCCAAAACCTTGTCATAAAACTGGGAATATAAGGCTTGATAGGAAGGAGGAAACTGTTGTTATATAGAAGGACAAAGCAATAACAAACTGAGAAAAAAAATATGAAAAGGCAGAAAAATAGAAGACTGGTTTTCTTATGCAAGCACACATTATAAGCATGACACTGCATTTTATATAGAGAGAGAGCTTAAGCATAACTGAAAATTTTCAGCACCATAACAGTGAATTAGTGCTCTTAAAAATAAAATATAACAGAAAAACATCACCTAAAGACTCTGTCCATGGAAATTAATTATTTAGTAACATCCATAGCTGAGTAACTAAGGCATTTTTGAACAGAAACTATCGAAAGGATTTACCAATTACCTTTATAAATGGAGCTCCTCTAAAATTCATATTGCCTTTGCTGCTATGCAAGCATGAAGTAATATTTGGTCATGTCCTGGCCAGAAGATGCTAAAGAAGTTAATGAAGCCAAAATGGAAAGAGTTTCAAGAAATTGAAGCTGTGGGAAAACCGAGCAAGCCAAGTTACCTTTGTGGGAACACATCAAACTATATCTCGCTACAACTTAGAAATCTCTTTGTCCACACTTGAATGAACCCGCTGAATGCCAATTTAGACACCTGAGTGAACCTGTTGAATGCCATTGTCAACTGATTGCTTCAAATATTAAAAATGTAAATAAAATTAAATTTAGACAATTAAAACTTGTAAAAAGTATTAGTGATAAGCCAATTTAGACACCAAGGAATGATTACTTGCCAGAAGAAAAGGATATTTGCTGACTAGGTAGCTTATTAAAGGGCTTCCTCCTTCCATGCAACATTGCTTCCACTAGGTTCTTCAATGCCATTTTTTGAAAATCTCACAGATCCATAATTGCCACCTGCATCAGCATTATTATCATCATCTTTCTCTTTGGTATAAAGAGGGCATATTCCGCATTCTTTTACTTTGACAGTTGCTTTGATGTCTCTGACAATTGATAAGAAAGATGGTCGCCGCCGAATGTAATTATCATCAATATATGGACTGATCTCAAAAGTGAAGCTGCGAGCACGAGGGAGCATACGGCTCATGCCACTCATCCCTGGGGATTCTAAGTTATATTTCCAAAGAAATGTGTGATCTTGATCAAGTTTTCGCTCTCGACCCTCCCAATTGAAATGGCTTGTTAACTTATCATTGTTGGGAAGAATGTGTATGCGAAAATCAGATTCATATTTTAGGCAGTAACTAAAAGAACCGTATCTGCCTTCCATATCATTGGTATCTGGCAGTTGGAAAACGACACACAGAGCGAAACCAATGAGCCTGTCATTTCTGCAAAAATCTAGAGAATCTCTATGTATAGTTATTGAATGTCCCTCGCAACGAAAAGGGAACCAATGAGGAACTTCACCCCCTGGAAAACAAAAGAACACAGACCTATATGCATCCTCGGTCATCCTAAGCCTTGCCTCATCCATAATATTAGCACGAGCACCTGGATCAAGTTGTTGACCATTGGTGAAATAAAATCTGAAGCCACCCTCTTTGGAATTTGATGGGATTTGAATAGGTGAATTTGACAATGGCATCACTGTTGTAATAGATTGACAATCAAATGCCAATAGTTGTTTTAGAAATGCGGGAAGCCGAGGGATGCATTCAAGCTTTTTGCATTCACTTAAATCAAGTAATTCCAAGCTTGAAAGATGAGCAATGCTCTCAGGAAGGTTCACAATTTCGCTCTCACTCAGTGACAGTTCCCTTAATAATGACAAGCAACCAATGTCGCTTGGGATTTCTGTTAATTTGGCACACCCCGAGCAATCGAGTACAGATAGAAGGTTCAGATTGACAATGCTGTTTGGAAGTGACTCGAGATCAGTGCACATGTTCAGACGCAGGGTTTGAAGCTGAACCAAATTGCCAAATGAAAATGGCAATTCTTTAATGGCCGTTTCTGTCAAGTTAACGTGAGCAAAATTTTGTGTAGGCTCCAAGATCTCAGGGAAGGTCCTCAGCTTTGAGCAACCACTCAAATCAAGTTTTGTCAACTTCAATTTCAAAATGCTGTTGGGAAGTGACTCGAGATCGGTGCACATGTTCAGGCGCAAGGTTTGAAGATGAACCAAATTGCCAAATGAAAAAGGCAATTCTTTAATGGCCGTTCCTGTTAAGTTAACGTGAGCAAAAGTTTGTGCAGGCTCCAAGATCTCAGGGAAGGTCCTCAGCTTTGAGCAACCACTCAAATCAAGTTTTGTCAACTTCAATTTGAAAATGCTGCTCGGAAAAGTTTCAAGTGATTCACAGTTGGTAAGGCCTAACTTGCAGAGTTTGCTGAGATCTCCAATGGAAGATGGAATAGTCTCAAGACTTGCGCAACTGTGCAGGCTCAATTCTTCAAGCGCTACCAAACGGCACAAGGATGAAGGTAGGGTCTTTATTGCTGTTCTGTCTAATTTGAGCACAGCTAGATTTTCCATTGTGTCCTTAATTTCTGGGAATATTTCGAACTTTGAGCAATCATTGAGAATAAGTTTCTTGAGGAATTTCAACTTAGAAAGGTCAAACTCATGTGAAAGGCTTGTAAGGGATCCACAGTAAGAGAGATCTAACCAACACAACTCATTCGGACTTGATAATGTTGGGGTCACCCCTTCTCTCTGTATTGTCGAGTCTAATATGTCCAAGTATAATAAGTTTAAGGCTTTCTCCACTTCTTTGTCTTCAACTTCATGTCTGTCTATATTAACAACGGGGTTAAAAGTACGCATGACTCGGGAAGGTCCCGCGTGTGAACACTCTAATCCACCTTCGACAATACCTCCGAGCCAAACTCTGGGATATTCCTGACAATACGATCCTTTCCCAGTCGGAAATGTATCATGGTGTGAGCAACCGGATAATTGAACCACTTCGGTTCTATTACTCATTGAAAACGTTTCAAGCTTGTCACAGCCAGAAACAAGAATTAATCCTGATGATCTCCATAGAATATTGCTCGGAATACTCAAACTCCTAAGCTCAACACATTGATTTAAACATAAAAAATTCAGCTTGTTGAGGAATCCAGAGGAGTAAACTTCAGTCAAGCTTTTACAACCAGTCAGTAATATTTCTTCAATATCTGGTGACAGATAAAGGTCCGGTATTCGAATTAGTTTCCGAGAATAACTCAGGTCCAATCTTTTCAAATTCGGTAATTTCTGCCATATATAATAAGTACACGATTAGATATCTAAAACAAAACTAGGTCAATTTCCATGTAAAAAGTATATATAAAAAAAAGTTTAATTACACCTCTATATGTGCGTTTGAAGCCAATTTTAAATTAAATTAATGTTAATTAAATTTGATTTTAAAATAATTTGATTTATGTTTGGATGTCTTTTATTGATTATGAACATATATTTGTAATTTTAGAAGAAAAAAAGAGTTTATTTTAACACGTAATTTGTAATTTAATCACTAACTTCCATTTGTTTAAGGAAAATTTATTTTCAAAGCATATTTATAAATTTTATGAAAAATTAAAATATACCAGTACAATATAGAAAACCATCTTGTAGAACTTTTATATTTAAAATTGTAAAACACAAAGAAAGATAGAAAGCTTAAAAAACCTGATCTGGTTCCCAAAGTTGTTCAAGATGGCAATGTCTCATTCCCAGTCTCACTAGATTTTGTGGCCAATAGTTCTGCGGCAAAGATCTCTGAGGGAAGTCATCCCAACGAAGAATTTTTAAACCATCCGGAAGACTTTCAAGGGATGATGGAAGAACTACATTTGATTTACTCCAGCGGTCATAAGACTCAAAGTGGAGCATCCTCAGATTTTCCATCTTTTCGAAAGCTTTAGAATGTAGTTTAACTTCATTGATTTTGCATGTGTCTAGCAATATACACTGTACTGCATCCGTCCCCTAAAAGTAAATAAAACAATTAGAGAAAAATAAACTTTGAAAAACAGTTGCTACAGAAGTTTTATAGTATTAATAGCTAAGTGCTTTGCAATTTATCATAAAGTAAATCCATGTGATTATGTGAAAGTGATTTGAGTCACAGATCACTATACCTTGTTATTTTTTAAGACTTGATGAATTTCCTCAACCTTCCACAATCGACTGCGTTTTCCTGGATTATTGCAACATTCTTGACGAACAATTTCTTGTCCCATTTCTTGTATTAAATCATGCATCTCAATTTTACCTTCCAAAGTAGATATCAGACACTTATCTTTGAGAACATCCATTCCAATGGTAGCAGAGAAACCATAGCTCTCTAGCTTTTGTGCCACGACAATCTCCCCATGACCTCTATAAAAGCAAGCTATGTCAAGAAATATATTCTTCTGCTCCTCATCAAGCCCATCATAACTTAGTTTTAATACATTGAAAATTTTAGGATCGGGAAGTTTTTCCAACTTTTGCAACTCGCTTTCCCATGCTTCCTTTGTTCTACCATCAAGCAACGAGCCCAAAATCTTGAGAGCTAGTGGAATCCCTTTAGCATAATGCAATACCTTTATTGATAAGTCCATGTATGTTTCTCTTGGATAATTTTGGTGAAAAGCATGTATACTGAAAAGGTTTAGAGAATTTTGAAAATTCATCTCCTTAACTTCATAGATTTCATCAGCTTCAGCATTCTTAAGCACCTGCATGTCTCTGCTGGTCAAAATGATTCTACTGCCCTGGCCAAAATCACCACGCCCTCCAATTAAATCTTTTAGTTGATCCGAATCATTAACATCATCAAGAATGAGGAGAACCTTTGTCCGTTTGAGTCTTTTATTTGAAAAACTTCTGTCTTTCTCTAAAAGCTCTGATATATATTCGCTTATTATATGGTGTATTCCATGTCTTTCTATTTCTTCTTGAACATTTAAAACAAGACTGCTGGAACCGAACTTCGACGCCAATTTGTGATATATTTGCCTTGCAATTGTAGTCTTTCCAATTCCCCCCGAGCCCCAAATTCCTATGATCCGAATATCCGGTGACTCAAGGTTCATCAAGGACTGGATTCGTGTAACATGGTTTTCAATTCCAACAATTCCTTGATGATCACTAATGGAAGAACTATCCAATTTTTCCAAAATATCTTTCACAATTTCTGCAACAAGTGTGGCTTCTGGTCTGGCTCATAATAAAACAAAATAAAGTATCAGAGTCTGTTTCAATAAACTTCTCCATAAACACTTCTAGCTAAAAAAAAAAAAAAAAACCATATATTGGATAGAGACAGATATTGGAGTCATACATAATATTGGTCTTGAATTTGTAAATAGACAAGAGAATTACTTGATTAATGGAGAGATCAATACAATTTAAGCATCTAAGTAAATTAAAAGAAGTCCAAAAATCTGAAAAGAGCACGTAATTATTAAAGACCTGGTTACTTGTGAATCCCAGCCCGAGAGGCCAGCTGCTTCAGTTAGAGCAGCCTTCCATGCATGCACTTTGTCGATCTTGTCTTGAAATCGATGTTCATGCTTAACGAATGCTTCTGCATATGTCTCTCTCTGATTCCTAACAATTGATGGATCCACCTTGTAGAAAACTGGGATCACAACCCTTCCATATCTCTTCTTGGAATCGAGTATCTTTGTGAGTTCATCCAAACACCATGTGGAAGATGCATAGTTCTCAGAGAAAACGACAACATAAATCATAGATTCTTCTATTGCTCTGTGGAGTGCAGGTGAAATCTCTTCGCCTCTGGATAGTCTGTAATCTATATATGTTTCAATATTTTTCCTCTGTAGTTCAGCATAAATGTGACTAATGAAGTTGTCACGGGTGTCTTCCCCTCTGAAGTTGAGGAACACATGATGCCTTGTTAGAGGAAGAAGAGACACAGCAGCTGATGAAGAACTCCCCGCCATTGTAATCAAATTTCTTTCCTGCCTCTGCACCTCTTAGTCTTAGTCTCTCAGGTCTCTTCGACTATAGCATGAATAAAAAGCAAACTACATGAAATCTTAACCACAAAAAATGCTTTATTTTTATTATTTCATTAAAACTAAATAAAAAAAATAAAAGGTGAAATTTTTTATGACTTCTTACGACTTAGTCTTAGCATCCCCATAACTTATTCTTATTTAAGAATAATCTATGGTTAATAAATTCCAAATAAAATTCTCTCCTTTGATTTTGGTCAAAAGACCCATTAAAACCATAACATTCTCTGTTCCACCCAACACGCCACTTAGTACAATTTAGATAAGAAGTAGATGGATAGGTTTATTGTCATAAATGTGCTTTTAGTGTTTTTTTATTTATTTATAGTGAAATCGTAAAAAGTTTAAGGACTTTTGTGGAGTTATTTTCTTGAAGTAAATTTTTTACTTAATAATGTAAAGTCATAAATTTCCAACCACTTTAAAATCGTCCAATGTTTTTTTTTATTCTACTGTAGCATTATGGTTTAAAATATAATTAAGTATGAATTACTTTTACTCTAAAGACTATAATTAATACTGTAGCATTATAGTCTTTATTTTATAGAAATTGATGAACCCTTAATAGAAGTAATGTGTTTTTTTATATTATATTATGTATTATATAATAAGCAACTTTATTCATATAAGAAGTTAATATATATATTCGACGATTTTGAAGTCATTTTTTTTATCAAAACAAATATATAGAAGTAATAGAATTAAAAATGATTTTAGAGTGGTTGTTGTTTTAAAAAATAACATTGTACAACGTTAGAGTAGTTGGAAATTAATGAATTTACATTACTAAATTAAAAAAATAAAAAATAACTGTCATGAAATTTTTTATGACTTCACTAATAAAATAAAAGTCTTGAAATTTTTTATAACTTCTTACACCAAAGTAATGAGAATCCTCGGTCTTACTCACATTTAAAAATTAATTCAAAAATCATTACCATTTGATAAATTTTAAATAAAGTTGTCCCCTTTTATCAAAAGATCATTTTAATGTGTTCAATTATATTTTTTAAGTCAAATTTTAAAATTAGGATTAGGAGTTTCATTTTTTAGTATTTTAAAAAAATGTTTAGTTGCGTGTTTTTTTTTTTAAATTTTTTATAGGTTAAATTAACTTATTGATCCTCTTATTTATTTTTTATGTTTAATTTAATTATATAAATTTTTAAATCGATTTAATTTGATTATATTGTCTAAGTGATGGTTTTAAACCGCTACAAAACACATAATTAAACAAGAGGATAAAATTTAGATAACAAAACTATTTAAATTAATTTTGACGACAAGATCAAATGATTTTAAAAAATAAAGAACTAAATCGAATCAATTTAAAAAATTAAAGACTTAAATAAACTTAAAAGAATAAAGAACCAAATTGAATGTAAAAAATAAATTAGACAAAGAAAAAAACTAATATAAACAAATTTTATAAAAAAAACAAAAATTTAAGAGTAAGGTAATTAATTTTGAGAAACATATTTTTTTGTTTTTTGGGAAAGTAATCCTATTCGGGAGACTATTATATACTAAGTGTGAATAGTTCTTTCAGCAAGGATTGAAACCTTCAATTGTCACGTTTTGGAATATTAGACCCTTCCACTATATATACTCAACCCCTGGTTAGTAGTATGTGTTTGAAACTTTCTTATCAAATTAAATTATTTTTTACTCTATAATTATTAGATTTGCCTCTGCCTCAATAGGACTGGCTTGACTTCTTCCACCTCTGCCTCTGGCTTGACTTCTTCTGAGTTTTTGAAGAGCTTTGATTTTGTCTATACAAATCTAATCAAGACATAATGGAACTACAGCTATCAACTCCTTATCAAATCTGAGTAAATCCAAGCTCTTGGATTTCCCTCTGCAAAGAGAACTAGTATGGCAGATAGGATTTCAAGCAGATTGTTACTATTAACTCTTCAGGATAGTCCTTGATAACCCAAGTCTTCACAGAGGTGGAAAACAAAATAAATGACTTTTATATGTTTAGGAAATATTATTTTTAGGGGAAATAATCATTCAAAAAAACTGTCTTTGAGAAAAAAAAAATTAACGCCTTTTTTAAAATAAGATAAATTGAACTCTAAAGTAAACTGCAAAAACTGTGCTGTGTGCATGTTCAATTGAGAATGGTTTGTGTTATACAAAATTTTATTAATACTCAATTATTCAAAAATATTTATACTTTTTTTAAAGAATATGGCATTAAATCAGGTTAAGATAATCTAATGTTTAATCTGAATTTTTCCTCAAAATACACTAAGTGTCTAAGTCTAATTTTGTAAAACTTAAGTCTATCAAAATCAATATTGAATTGAGTCAGGTGGAGGAATGACTATAATCTTAATCCCTCATGCTCAACAAATAATAAATGTTTGGTTAAACTAACGGCTAAAGTATTTAAAAATTGTAAAATAGTTAAAAAATAATAAAATTATTATTTATTTAAAAAGAGTAATAAAAAAATTAAATAAATATATTCAGGATAAAAATAAAAAATATAAAAAAATAAAATTTTATTTCAAGTAACATTTTAAAAATCATTAAAAATTATTAAAAAAACTTATTTACTTGACCATCAAATAATCTTTTCGGCCAATTTAAAAAAAAGATAAAAAACAACTAACTAAAATTATCTTGATCAACGCAGTTTTATTAGTTATATAAAAAAAAAATCGACTAACCATAAACCACACATGAATTTTTGGGTGAACTCGAAGTATTCTTTGTTAAAAATTAACGATTAATTCATTAAGATATTAAGATACATTTAAGATTAATTAAGCTGTTAGCATCTCTCAACAAATATATTTTTTACTCATGAATCATAAATTAAACCTCTAGAGTGAACTGGAAATTATATCACATCGTGTTAGTGTGCATCACGCGTGAATGAAAGATTAATAACACCGTTAAAAAGTATATTCTCTTGAGATTTATATTTTATTAAAGAAGCTTAAAATATCAAGTTAAATATTGTGTGGTGTGTCTTGTTATGTACTCCTAAGCGCCTCAGGGTAGTTTTTCACTGACATGGTACCACATTGCATATAGGATTGAGTCTTAGCATAACTATTGCATATGATTGCTAATTGATGTGTTATTATATCTTGATCGAAGTGTGAGATTCTTGTGTAACGTGATTGATAATTGAAAAGTGAATTTTGAATGACGAAGTGGTGAAGTTACGTGAGCTATGTTTAAGCAAGTGGTATCTCATTTATATAATATGTATATTTAATTGTCTTGTTTTTCTATTAGCTAGGAATGCGATAACTCACTCCCTATGTGTTGTTGTGTTTGGATCCTGTGATGATCTTGAACTTGTGTTCGGGGAAACAGATGAATAGGTGGATGACTATGAAGAACCTCATGTTAGAGGACACGGGAACACAACGCTCTGATAGGATGTGACATTAGGATATATGTTCTATATTAATTGTATGAAGCTTAGACGACCTTGTTGAGTCGAGAATACTTTATTATTTATTTGGACAAGTTTGAATATGATTTAGAAGAAAATAAATGTGAGTCTTTTTCCCCTTTAAATGACTTGTTTAAAAAAAAATGTTTTAAAAATACTTTTAATTAATATTTGAATTTTTTATTCCTTATTAGTATATATGTGAGGGGTAGAGGGTGTCACACCATTCATGGTTACTGCAAAATATGTAAAGAAACATGACTAAGTATGATTATATGCAAAGATATTACACTTCCTCCGTACAAGAGATATATTGCGGAAAGAAACATGACTAAGTCTAGCATGCCATGTGTGAGGGAGATAGGAATTAATTAAAGTTGCTATCTATATGAGGATGAATATTTTTTCCAACACGAATAAAGGAACAAATACTATAATGTCTTATCCGTTGTCAACCCTATATACAGTAGCGGATAACTTTGAGTCTGTGTAGCTCTCGGTCTTTTCCAATTCAGTAACTAGCTTTTGCTAATGAAGTTCTATTAGTAGAATTATTTCCATATCTCAGATCTACTTGATATTGTGGATCCAATAGAAGATATAACACTAGTGCAGTGTGTCCTAATCTTTCGTACATCTGACATTGAGGTCTTGGTCCTCTAGCTCCTTCATTATTAAAGTTGCCTTGGCCTCGGAAGAACTGGCTTGGCTTTTTCCACCTTGAGACTTGAATGTTAATTTCTACCTTTGCCTCAAAAAGCTTGATGAAAATGCACATCCATGTTTATTACAAAATGGTTTACAATTACAACTGGTTTACCGCACATCCATGCTTTAGGTTTACAACAGAGGAGATGAAGATGTGACAAAATCATGGTTCTCATTCTTCTCATTTATCATATTTTCATCTTGAGCCTGAGCCCACATCACAGCATAAAATCCAATACTTATTGTAGCAGCTCCAATCATACTGCACCCAAAATTAAACCCAATGTTAGACAAGGTAGTCCTGGATTTCAGCAATCAATTTTATTTTTCCACAAGTGTTCTGTTCTTAATTAGATGTATTTACCTTCTGTTAGCCCATATTTTTGATGAGCTAAAAATATGCTCTAAATACGAATTTTGTCGGATTCTGTTTGAATCGAAAAGAAAGAAGAGTCTATTGAAAAGGATTCACAGGTTCAAGGAAGTATTTACAAAATATAAGGCTAAGACAAGAAAGAGGGCTTCGAACCATTGGGCGAATCGAGCTGGCGTATGGTCGAATCGAAGTCAAGGCAACAAGATTTCTGGACTTAGCGCAATTTCTGACAAAACTTCACAAAATTAGTTCGACTTCGAGCGATATGGATAACCGTTCTAAGGAGCAGTTATGTGCATGCAAGGTGTACGTAGCAGGACACTTGGCATTAGGATAGTGTTTCGACCGTTAGGGCAGTTTATTTTCGAATGTCTATATATAGCAGTTTTTTAGTCAGATTTCGAGGTCGCAAATCATTTCTACAAATCCTTATACACTCAAAGTACCCAGCGCAGAGAGAAACGAGTACGCAAGGAGAATGTATGATTGTGAACCATTTTAAGTTTCTGTAAACTTTACATTTCAAGTGCAATGCAATTTACGTTTCACTTTATAATTCCTGTCTTTTAAATGGTTCATTCGATCGAATGAACTCGCTGATCCTTTAAATTCTGCAATTTACCTTTCCCTTGTCAATTTACTTCCAGCATTTCGTTTCTGTCAAAGAATTTTACTTTCTGCAAATCTCAAACCAGTGAATGTTTGTTGCAACGATGAACATTAAAGGCTTTACATTTAATGCAAACACACAAATGACATGCTCCTGAGATTCACTAGTTGATCTCGCAAGCAATTAACTTAGACTAGCGATTGTTTACCAAATTTCAGCGTAAACAAATTGGCACGCCCGGTGGGACGAGTCAATTGTGTGTTTCTGCTTTAAATTATTATTAAAGTTTTATTCAGTGCTGTTGGTTTATTGCACTCTTAATTGTTTTGATCTTGTATGCATTTAAGAAGTGGGAAATCTGTTCCACACTTAACGGAATTTAAAACTCGTACAAAGATGGCTAGACCACCCCCAAATAATCAAAACAATGACCTTCCGAATATGGAGGGACAACCAACGCAGACATCTGTCAGTAATGCCAATATAAACTCTGGCATAGGAGCAATTCCTGACCAAACTGTTGGCACGATAAGTTCGACCGCTTCGACGGTTATGAATCAGACAGGGGTAACTTCTCCCATGACCAACATGACGTTGGCAAGTTCGACCACGTCAGCGTCTGCTTTTGCCCCATGGAATAACCCCAGTTTAGGGAATCCCAGTGGAAGTCCCTTTCGACCGCCTCAAAACCCTCTATATGGCATGCCTACATCTTTGATGGCAGGGCTGCAAAATTCTCAACCAAACGTAGAGAATCTTAATATGTTCTCTCCATCAGGGTCTGTAGCGGGCAATCAAGGTAGGGTAATTCCTCAAAATTTAACCAATACATCCGTTTTGTCACTCAGACAACAAATGGATGAAAGTAACCATGATATGGTTAACATGTTAACACAACAAATAGGAACTATCATTAACCCCTTAATTCAAAATACAAATGACAGTTACCAAATGTTAACAAATCAAATAAGTCGAATTGCTGACTTTTTTGGGGCACCACCCATACAGCAACCACCAATTCGACAGATCCAAATACAGGCGCCTGTCCAAGAGATACAGATGCCTAACAACCCAGGGATGCAAATGGCTCAAGCACCACAACCAGTGGCACGCGTAGAGCCACCAGCCCAACAGGTCGAACCAAACCCTGGTATAGTATTGGTAAATAGAAGCCAAAATGCTGATGAAGTAATAGGGAATATTCAACAAAACCGTTTCGATAGGCAGAATAACCTGGCCCAAATGGTCGAAACAATTTTAGTACAGAATGGTTTGAACTTGGGCTTTCACAGGCCCAATTTTGTGTCTCCATTATCTGAGTATGTGTTACAGACAGAATTACCAAGGGGTGTGAAAATCCCTAAGTTTACTAAGTTTGCAGGAGAGACAAATGAGTCCACTGTCGAACACGTTGCTAGATATTTGGTCGAGGCAGGGGACTTGGCTAATAATGAAAATTTAAGAATGAAATATTTCCCTAATTCCTTAACTAAAAATGCTTTTACATGGTTTACTACCCTTCCTCCTCATTCCATACATAATTGGAACCAATTGGAAAGGATTTTCCATGAGCAATTCTATATGGGACAGTCTAAGATAAGCCTTAAAGAATTAGCCAGCGTTCGACGTAAGGCACCTGAATCAATTGATGATTATTTGAACAGATTCAGACTCTTAAAGGCAAGGTGTTTCACCCAAGTCCCTGAACATGAATTAGTCGAAATGGCTGCTGGTGGCCTAGACTATTCGATTAGAAAGAAATTAGATACCCAGTATTTAAGGGATATGGCTCAATTGGCTGATAGAGTTCGACAACTCGAACGATTGAAGGCTGAAAAGGCTAGAAATTCTAAGTTCCACAAGAAGGAAAAGGTTGCATATGTTGAAACCAATGACAGTGACCAGGAGTTCGATATTATTTATGAAGATATCGAGGACAATGAGGTTGATTTAGCAGAATTAAAACCTGGACCTCCTTATGTTTGTAAACTCCTTAGACCTTCCAATGGAAAAAACCCTGTTGAACCTAAAAATGATAAATTTGTGTCTAAAACTTATACATTTGACATAACTAAATGTGATGAAATATTTGATTTATTAGTCACAGATGGCCAAATTGTTGTTCCTAAGGGCTTGAAAGTACCCCCAATCGAACAACAGAAGAAAAGGGGTTATTGTAAATTTCATAATTTCCTTGGCCATAAAACCTCACGTTGTGTTCTTTTCAGGGATTTGGTTCAAAAGGCTCTCAACGAAGGGAGGCTCAAATTTGGTGAGAAACCAAAGGTTGCCCAGGCAAATGCTGAAACATCCAAAGCTGCTGAAACTCTCTATGCAGAACCCCAAGAAATAATGATGGTCGAAACAATGGAGTTGTCTCAGGTGCAAGTTCAGGGCATATCTGAAGAGGATTACAACGAACAAATGAAGGTTGTGTATCCTCAGGCTGAGGAGGATCTAATTGATTTCTTGAACAGATGCAAACTCGAAAGCAAGAGTGTGATGCTCTGCCCTCGCTGCAGTGCAGTATGTGATAGGGAGGCTACTGAGGGCCTAAAAAAATACCAAGTTATTAACAAGGGGGCAGAGCAGAACCAACATTTCGATAAAGGCAAAAGGGTTATGGTGCAGTCGAACAGTAATCAAAAGTCTGGTCGAAGGAATACTTTCGCTCCTCCTGGTTCAGTTCCGGTCGAAAAATGGATGCACCAGGGACTCATAAGGTTCAACAAAGGGGCCATGGAAGTAGGTGGTTCGAGTGGAACGAAGCAAATTGGCCTACAGGAGGCTAATAGGTACTCTTATAGGAACAATTACAAAGGAAAGAATCCTATGACGAGGACCCAATGGCGCAGGTTCCAGCGTCAGAGGAAATTGGCCCAACAGAATCTGCAAACGGGCCAGTATAAAGAAGTGTCTAGGAGGCCAGTAAAAGAGAGACTCCTGCCTCCAGTGGATGAAGATAAGATGGAGGATGAGGATCTACTGGATTCTGAACCAGACTTTGATGTCATCTGTGTGGTATCTATCTTGCCATCTGAATATGATGTACAGTCTGAGGTTACTGAGATCGAAGATGAGTTCGATCATTTTGATATGGCTGACCCAAAGCCAGTGTGCTACTATGTTATGAACAATGGCTGTGTGGAAGAACAATTAGCTTATTTCGAAAAGCCAGACTTTCAAATGAAAAGTCATCTCAAACCTCTTTTCATCAGGGCAAAAGTTGAGAATGTTGGAATCAACAAAGTGCTCATAGATGGAGGAGCGGCTGTCAACTTAATGCCTCGATCTATGCTCTACAAGATCGGGAAACATGACACTGATCTATCTGCCCACAACATTGTGCTCTCTAATTATGAGGGCAAAACTGGCTATTCTTTGGGAGCCATTCAAGTAGATGTTGCTGTAGGCAGTATAGTTCGACCAACTCTATTCCTGGTGATACAGTCCAAGGCTAATTTTAACTTGCTATTAGGAAGGGAATGAATCCATGGAGTTGGGGCTGTGCCATCTACTCTCCACCAGAAACTCATTATTTGGAGGGAGGATGGGATTGTTGAAAATATAGAGGCAGATCAAAGCTTCTATAAGTCAGAGGTTGATAATGTTACTCCACAAACTTTTGACAAAAATTTGGCTAACATAGCACCTTGTGGTGACAAGGAGACTGCTTTCGAGCCAAGTGACAATGTTATCCACTCTGTCAAACTCCATCCTACCCATGGGTTTATATGGGAGAGGGAGGAAATTGATGCTGTTTCCTCTAAAGATGGAGTCATTCCACCAACTGGGTGGAATATATGTGAAGATTAATATGCCTAAGGCCACTGCATGGGCCAGAATTACGGCTTATATGGCCGAAAATAGACTAAATACGGCCCTTGAGGCTGAATCCCAACAAAATATGGCAGTTGAAGCCAAGATCGAAGATCATGAAAACAAAGAAACAAAGGATCGAAGACTGGACTGCATTTATGATGATGAGCCACTGGGTTTTGAAAAAAATCCCATAAGTGAGGCGCCAAAGATGCAGGCTCAAGATCCTTTGGAGGAGATCGACATTGGAGATGGCTCGATAAAAAGGCCAACCTATATCAGTGCCAATATCACCTCAAGTCTAAAAGAAAAGCTGGTGCCTCTTCTTAGAGAATTTAAAGACTGTTTTGCTTGGGATTACCACGAAATGCCTGGGTTAAGCAGAGAAATGGTCGAAATGAAATTATCTATTAAGGATGGAAAAAGACCAGTAAAACAACTACCAAGAAGATTCGCACCAGAAATCATGTCCAAGATTAAGGAAGAGATCGAAAGGCTGCTGAGGAGTAAATTCATCATATCTGCCAGGTATGTCGAATGGTTAGCAAATATAGTCCCTGTCATTAAAAAGAATGGAACTCTTAGAGTATGCATAGATTTTAGGGATTTAAATAATGCTACACCTAAAGATGAATATGCTATGCCAGTAGCAGAAATGTTGGTAGATTCAGCAGCTGGTTTCGAATTTTTAAGCATGTTAGATGGTTATTCTGGTTATAACCAAATATTTATTGCTGAAAGTGATGTGTCAAAAACAGCATTTCGATGCCCTGGTGCTTTAGGCACTTATGAATGGGTAGTTATGCCCTTTGGGTTGAAAAATGCTGGGGCCACTTATCAAAGGGCCATGAATTCCATGTTTCATGATTTTATTGACACATTTATGCAAGTTTATATTGATGATATAATCATCAAATCTTCCTCGGAAGATAGCCATTTGGATTACCTTAGGCAATCTTTCGAACGAATGAGGAAACATGGATTAAAAATGAATCCATTAAAGTGTGCTTTTTGTGTGCATGCAGGAGATTTCCTTGGTTTTGTGGTGCATAAAAAAGGCATTGAGATAAATCAAAATAAGACAAAGGCTATTCTTGAGACGAAGCCTCCTTCGACCAAAAAACAGCTTCAGTCTTTGCTAGGAAAAATCAACTTCTTGAGGCGATTCATCTCGAATCTAAGTGGCAAAGCTTAAACTTTTTCGCCATTACTTCGACTCAAGAAAGATGAACCATTCAAATGGAATGAAGAGCATCAAAAGGCTTTCGATGAAATTAAAGAATATCTGATCAAGCCTCCTGTGTTAATGCCTCCTAGTCGAAACAAGACTATGAAGTTGTATATTGCTGCGTCTGACAAGACCATTGGTAGCATGTTGGCTCAGGAAGATGATGATGGCGTAGAGCATGCAATTTATTATCTTAGTCGTGTACTAAATGATGCAGAAACTAGATATACTGCCATAGAAAAACTTTGTCTTTGTTTGTATTTCTCTTGTGCAAAACTTAAGCAATATATAAAGCCTGTTGATGTTTATGTATATTCTCATTATGATATTATTAAGCACATGTTGTCAAAACCTATTTTACACAGTAGAATTGGAAAATGGGCTTTAGCATTAACAGAATATTCTTTAACGTACAAGCCTTTGAAATCTGTTAAGGGTCAAATTGTGGCAGATTTTATTGTAGATCACTCAGTGATCGAAATGCCGCAAGACTATGTCGATACAGAGCCTTGGATTTTGTATTTCGATGGTTCGAAACACAAACATGGAACTGGAATTGGAGTTTTAATAATATCCCCCAATAAAGTTCCAACTAAATTCAAATATAAAATCAAAGGGCTTTGTTCTAATAATGAGGCTGAGTATGAGGCTCTAATTACAGGCCTTGAAATTTTAATTAGCCTGGGGGCAAGAAATGTTAACATAAGGGGTGATTCAGAATTAGTGTTGAGGCAATTAACACAAGAATACAAATGTGTTAATGAACATTTAGCAAAATATTTTGTTATAGCAAGTTCTCTTCTGAATCATTTCGATTACATTAACATTGAGCATATACCTCGACAAGAAAACCAAGAAGCAAATGATTTAGCCCAAATAGCTTCAGGGTACAAAATGTCGAAGGAAAAGTTAACTCAGTTGATCGAAATAAAAGATAAACTGGTGTTACCAGAGCCATTAAGCACTAAATTGCCAATGCCAAAACTTGTGGGGGCAAGTACACCACAAAATAATGAAGATGAAAGCATGGATGATCTCCAGGAAAAAATTCAAATTTTGGCCATTGACAATATGTTAGATAATGATTGGAGAAAGTCCATTGTTGAATATTTGGAAAATCCAATAGGCAATGTGGCTCGAAAGGTCAAATATAGGGCTTTAAATTACGTGGTTATGGGAAATGATTTGTTTAAAAAGACTGCAGAAGGAGTGTTGCTAAAATGTCTAAGTGAATCAGAAGCATACTTGGCAGTTTCCCATGTTCACAGTGGGGCCTGTGGATCACATCAAGCAGGCCATAAAATGAAATGGCTTTTATTTCGACAAGGTTTGTATTGGCCTTCGATGTTAAAAGACTGCATAGAATTTGCTAAAGGCTGTCAGGAATGCCAAAAGCATGCAGGGATACAGCATGTACCTGCTAGTGAGTTACACTCCATAATCAAACCTTGGCCTTTCAGAGGATGGGCTTTGGACCTAATTGGTGAAATCAAGCCTGCTTCTTCTAAGAACCAGCGTTATATCATAGTTGGTGTCGATTACTTTACAAAATGGATCGAAGCAGTCCCTTTGCCAAATGTTGATCAAGAAGCAGTAATTAGTTTCATTCAAAATCATATTATTTATAGGTATGGTATTCCCGAAACAATTACCACTGATCAAGGTTCAGTTTTTACTGGAAGAAAAATGCAAGAATTTGCCCAAGAAACTGGCTTTCGATTATTAACCTCAACACCATATTACGCGCAAGCAAATGGTCAGGTCGAAGCGGCCAATAAGATTGTAATTAACTTGATTAAAAAACACATTGCCCAAAAGCCAAGAAATTGGAATAAAACGTTAGATCAAGTTCTATGGGCATGTAGAAATTCTCCTAAGGAATCAACTAATACTACCCCATTTCGACTGACTTATTTGCAATCAGCCAGGGTACAAAAACAAATGGACATTCCAATCGACCATTATTGGAAAATGATGTCAGATGAATTGGTTGATTTAGATGAGGAGAGATTAAGAGCATTAGAAGTTTTGACTAAACAAAAAGAAAGAATTGCTAAGGCTTATAATAAGAAAGTGAAGTCAAAAACTTTTAATATTGGAGACTTAGTTTGGAAGGTTATCCTGCCCATGGATAGTAAGGATCGAGCCTTGGGCAAATGGTCCCCAAATTGGGAAGGACCGTTTAAAATAATTCAGATCTATTCGAATGGTGCTTATAAGTTGGAGGAGCTAACTCCTCAGAAACATACTTTGAGTATAAATGGTAAGTATTTGAAAAAATATAAACCAACACTGCTCGAAGTTAAAATAAGCATAGAATAAGAGAAATACTGGAAACATAAAAATGGCGATAACAGTAAATTGCCACAAAAGGGCATTTGTCAATATTACATCAAAAAGTAGAATCGAAATACAGAATTCGAAATAAAGAAATCACAAATTCTACAAATTCTTAACCAAATCCCCATACAGCTTTTTCAAGGAGGCCATCTCTTTAGTTAAGACCTGGTCAGCACTCTCCATAACCTTTGCCTCATCTGCTATAGCCTGAGATGCACTAAAGGCCTTCAGGCCTTCCCTCCCTTTTTCATCAACTAGTTTCTGGATCGAGTTAGCGGCCTTCTCCTGGAGTTCCTTGCGTTTGGCCTGCTCTGTCACAATTTTCTGCCTTAGATCATCGATATGAAGCAGCAGATCCGTAATAGTTGCCTCCCAGGAGGAGATGTTATCATCACAGTCTTTGATCTCAGAAGACCCTTCTTTCGCCTCTTTGGTGAGACGTTCGACTTCATGTTGAGCAGCTCGGGCTTTCTCGAGCAGAAGGGTATGTGCCTGTTTCTGGGCATCTAGTCTTGTGCCATTTTCGCGTTTTTTCTGCACAGCACTTGCAAATTGGTCAATGATGGCCTCGATTTGGATAACTTTGCCTAGAGTCTCATCAGAGGTAAGGGGGTTGTGCAATTTCTTCAAAAAGTTCAGGTGCCCAAAGGCAGCAGAGGGGTTCTCTTCAATGGATTTAAGCACATCTTTCCGTGCGTATTCCGTTGATAACTTCAAGAGCAGAGAATCTTGGCGTACTGAAGAGTTTATTTCAGCATCAAATGAGGACGAAGCACCAGGAATCTTGTCACTTGAGGTGTTGGCTTGACTTGTGTTCAACAGGAGTCGAAGGGCTGCAGCAGGGTCTTCATTTTGCATTTGAATGAATGTATCCTCTGCGATCCCTATACTAGCGGAAAGTTTAGATGTTGAGGACACCGGGTAAATGTCCGAGCCTCCAGCTTCAGCCTCTTTTATGGCGTCTTCATCGAAAAATTTTTCTTCAGATGAACTTTTCTGACTCGATTCATGAGGAATGGTATTATCTGACTGGTTCGGCTCATGATGGTCATCGACCTCTGCCCAACCATGAGGACGACTGGATCCAATGCCTTGACCTTCACCCCATTCCTCAACATTCACTGCATCCGCCTCAGGAGCGGGAGATGTTCGCGCACATAAGGGTATTTCTTCTGCAGAAACATTTTGTTGCACCTGATTCGAATTGTCATGGAAAAAAGGTTAACAAATAGTTTCGTATAAGCCATGATTAAAATCACATTAAGAGAACGATACCTCGACGGCAAGTTGTTCTTGTGGTAAGTTCGGTTGCTCGACAGGGTTGCCCATCTCAGCAATAGAAGGAGCAGCTTCTACCTCAGTGCCGTCAATATCGGTCGAAGGTGGTTGGACGTCAACAGGTTGTTTGTCACCTTGTTCTTTTGAAGACTTGGTCTTTTTCTTTTTCTTCTTGGCTGGCTCACCACCCTCGACAGCCACAGAAGGTTCAGGCTCGACCTGCTTCACTTTCTTTTTCTTCTTAGGCATTTGAGCCTGGGAATTGCCTGCCTCTGTTTGGTCAGCAGATTTGGTTGAAGTCGTAGGTAACTTTCTTTTTCTTATGAGAGGTCTCTCCTCTTCTTCCTGCATTACGAGGGTAAAGAAATGTCAGAACATAGACTTGAAAGAAAGCTATAATATTGACATTAGAAATAAAACTTGCATCTTTCTCTTCGTCTAATTCGACGCCCGCATGCTTCGAGCGTTTTGAAGTCGTGGTAGTCTCGGTGTTGTCATCTTTCTTTGGACTCTGAAAAAATAAAGAAATATGAGGCAAGACGTTAAGATTAAAAGATAAGTTCGGAAGAGTTACCTTCTCTTCTTGTTTCCCTTCTTGGACTTTCACCCCAGTGGGTTTCTTGGGTCTCACGTCGGCTCGAGACGTTTCAGCACTCCTCTTCGTCATGGGTGCTTTGCCTGAAATTAATAATTTTAGAAAAGGGAAAAATACATATCAATTTAGAAAGTCAAAAGTAAGTTAATACCTCGAGCTTGAAGGCTTGAGCGAATATTCTCGATCGTTGGTTGCGCAAAACCACTCTCAAGCCTGGAGATCATGATAGTAGTGTCTCCAACCGAACGGGTCGAATAATATTTTTCCCCACCAGGTAACAAACCCCATGGTGCAGAAGTGGGAATGGTTGAACTCAAAAGGATGCAGGTTATAGTTTTCATCAAGAGAAATCTTCAAAAACTTCTTGAAGGTCTTTTCCGAAAGATTGGCCCCTCTTATGACGTCTTGAGGATCTTCGAACAAGCTTTTAGGACGAATTTGCGAGAGGCCAAATTGTCTTGAAACCAAATTAGGCTGGTATCCAACCAGGCCTAAATAGTTCGATTGAACACCTGTACGACAAGACAGGATCTGTGGATTCAAGTAAAATGACCATATTTCGTTCACCTCTTCTTCATTGTCCGGGTCGACAGTAGGGAAATAGTCAGTGAACCAGGCCGGGCCAACTTCTCGACTAATGAATGGAGCATGTTGGGGAAGAAACTTGTCAAAGCTCAGGAAAACCCTCATATACTTTAGGAACAGCTTTTGTGAGCTTGGATCCAAGGTCTTGGGCGTTAGTCGAATTGCTCTCTGGCCTTCGATCGAGCGATTTGCAACTTCTTCAGCATAATCTTGTGGGATTATTAATCCCATTTCCTGTTCAAAAGTGGCATTTAGCCACAACTGGAGAAGCCACATAGGCCCAGACACTAAGAAGGAAGACCCATCCTTCGATTTCTTCAGATCATCGCATGCCTCACCAAGTGATTCGTATAGTACTGCTAACAAGAGGCGTCCAAATCCAAAGTTTTGACCTTCATGAATTTGTAATGCCATTGGAATAAATCTTTTGGCTACTTGCAAGGATTTTGTGCATAAGACATAGTGAGATAGCCACAGGGTTAAGAAGGCTACGTGCTCTTCATCAGAGACCTCCTCTTCGACTGGTCCTTTGTGTTCAGCTATATATTTGGAAAAGGTGTTCTCCTTATATACTAGCTTGATATTATCACTAGAATTAATGGGGTCGTAAGTTTCTCCGCTAGGCCTAAGGCCTGTGAGGGCGGCCACATCTAAGAGAGTAGGGGTCATCATACCACACTTAAACTGAAAGGTGTTGGTAGAAGATTCGAAGAAGTGCATAGCTGCTATCAGCATTTCTGGTCGATATTCAGGACCAGATCGAGAAAATTGTATCAAATCAAAGATGCCATATGTCTTCCAGAAATCCTCATACGCTTGTTCGACTCGATCAAGCCAAGGCAGGTAATCCCTATGGGCTATTGACGGGGCGGATCGAAAGAGTTTGTTGGGTTTGCTTAAACAATTAAAGTTGTAAGGCTCACTATCAAAAATCCTAGGTTCGCAAGTTTGGTAGCAGGGAAATACCTTGCTCATTTTACTCGAAAGTGATGCTTTGTCTGGCAGGGGTCCACCAAAAGCGTAAACCGTTCTTTCCACTGCAAAAGGGATCATCACCTCTGATTCCCAGGTTTCTGTCTGTTCTGCGTCACCATGTGGTTCTGGAACCACCTTTTCTCCATCATTCCTGACTGTAAAGTGTTGCCACTTCCCAGCAAACGGAACTGCTTGTCCTTGCGACATCGTAAGAAATCTGAAAAGGGATGATTCTTGCGAAGGGTTTGTTAACTGGTAGATTCAGTGAGTAAAAGCTTGGATTCACAAGGAACAGTGGCAAAGTTCAGAGATACGGTGAGATTGATGATGAAAGGAGTAACAAGTTGATATGAATATCTGAAAATAAGAAGGTTTCGCCGGAGGTAGTAGATACGAATTAGAAGAAGAAGGGTTTTGGAAGCAAAGAAGCTGAAGGGGTTTTTCTGGAGTTTTTGGCGCTATTTATGGAGTTTCACTTTAAAAAGGAAAAAACAATATAATAATAATCAATTGTCAAAAATCAATCAAATCAGATTTCCTTTCCGACTTCCCAGCGTGACACGTGTCCCACTCTGCCTAGAAAAGTGGAATTAATGATGGGTAGTGGGAGATCGAGGCGACGGTTACCAGTAAACGTGCAATCATGTCGCCATTTCAGGAAAACTGGTAGAAGAAGAGAAAAAATGTCGACTTCTCATCTTCCTTCGATCTCGAATCGAAGCAGACATTTTTTGGGGGCAATTTGTTAGCCCATATTTTTGATGAGCTAAAAATATGCTCTAAATACGAATTTTGTCGGATTCTGTTTGAATCGAAAAGAAAGAAGAGTCTATTGAAAAGGATTCACAGGTTCAAGGAAGTATTTACAAAATATAAGGCTAAGACAAGAAAGAGGGCTTCGAACCATTGGGCGAATCGAGCTGGCGTATGGTCGAATCGAAGTCAAGGCAACAAGATTTCTGGACTTAGCGCAATTTCTGACAAAACTTCACAAAATTAGTTCGACTTCGAGCGATATGGATAACCGTTCTAAGGAGCAGTTATGTGCATGCAAGGTGTACGTAGCAGGACACTTGGCATTAGGATAGTGTTTCGACCGTTAGGGCAGTTTATTTTCGAATGTCTATATATAGCAGTTTTTTAGTCAGATTTCGAGGTCGCAAATCATTTCTACAAATCCTTATACACTCAAAGTACCCAGCGCAGAGAGAAACGAGTACGCAAGGAGAATGTATGATTGTGAACCATTTTAAGTTTCTGTAAACTTTACATTTCAAGTGCAATGCAATTTACGTTTCACTTTATAATTCCTGTCTTTTAAATGGTTCATTCGATCGAATGAACTCGCTGATCCTTTAAATTCTGCAATTTACCTTTCCCTTGTCAATTTACTTCCAGCATTTCGTTTCTGTCAAAGAATTTTACTTTCTGCAAATCTCAAACCAGTGAATGTTTGTTGCAACGATGAACATTAAAGGCTTTACATTTAATGCAAACACACAAATGACATGCTCCTGAGATTCACTAGTTGATCTCGCAAGCAATTAACTTAGACTAGCGATTGTTTACCAAATTTCAGCGTAAACACCTTCCAAGATAAAGACTCTCTCCCAGGAATATTACCCCCATGCCAATTGCAAGGACCATTCCCAGAGGGCTAAGCATTGCTACATAAACTGGTCCCTTCTTTCGACATGCCCATGTGTATACTGTACTCAGTATCGATACGACAAATATTGTCTACAAATATATCAATTATCACCACAAAACTAAGAAAATAATTCATGGATACTTAATAATTAGATCACACCACCTAGAGAGAAATAGAGGAAGAGAGATAGGTAAGCTGATGTAAGAGAGAGACAAAAATAAAAATAAAGAATTTGATGAAATGTTTGATATATATGAGTGTAAAACTAATACACAACTAACACCTTATAATTGTTCATGTGTCAAAAGGTTCTCCCAAGTCATAATAAAGTTTATACTGACTGAATAAAATACACCTATAAACTCTTTATTAGATTTGAGTATCCAAGTTCTTGGATTTCCCTCTGCAAGGAGAGCTACTATGGCAGATAGGAGTAAGTGTATCTCGATCTGATGTTTTTGTTCACGTGGACCCAACTGGTTCAATTACTTTGATTACTACTTTTGGGGCTTTTCAGGGAACCCACTAGGCAAAAACACCAAAAGGGGCCCTTTTTAGAAATTATTTACCAAAAATGGGCCCTTTTGCAATTATTTCCGGGGGGTCTCTTTTTTTATTGCAAAGCGCCCCCCACCCAGATGCCTCCACTGTGCACGTGGCACAGGGAGGTAGCGCCCCTGACGCAGGCGCCTTTGGTAGCGCCCAGGGGTCAGGCGCTACGGCTAGCGCAGGGCAGCCAGGCGCCTGCCCCCCCCCCCCCCACCCCCCACCCCCCAGCCCCTTCCCACACCCCCCACCCGAAAATTCTATATTTTTTATATTGTTTATCAAAAATTTAAATTTTGTTTCATTTTTGTTATTAGTATTATTTGTTATTTTTTTATATTCCCCCACCCCAAAATTTCAATAAGATTATTTTTTATACACTCTAAATTGTATATTTTTTAATTTGTTTATCAAAAATTTAAATTTTTTTCATTTTTATTATTAGTATTATTTGTTATTTTTTTATATTTTATTATTCTCTCTTTTTGAAGTATATATAAGTACATTTTCAATAAAATACATTTTCACCTAAAATACATTTTGAAATCCTAAAATGTTTTAAAATGCTTTTTGATTTGGTCAATTCTTTTTTGAATTGGCCATTAAATTACGTTAGAGATCACTTTTGATTTATGTGTCATTAACATTATGGTTATTTATTTTTATTTATTTTAAAAGCATTGCACAATAAATTGAAACGTTGAAGTGACAATAATATTAAATTAACATGAAAAAAAATCATACAAAGTACATGACAATATGAAACACATGGAAAAAAATAATACAAAGTATATGAAAATGTTAAACCATGCGGAAAAAATGTAAACTCATTATTAATCAATCATCACTATGTCTGTGATGCCGCGACGAAGTTCCACATGGCCGGTCCCAATTTCTAGCTGCCCTATCAGGATTTCTTCTTCTAGGATTCGCCCTTTCATCCACTTGGTCAGCCTCGGCAGAGAAATCATGACGTAAATCGACCCCTAATAAGTCGTCCATGTCGGGTATATCTCCAGGTACATTCCACGGACCAGCAAGTGAGGCATTTGGGGTCGATACTTGACCACTTTGGGTAAATGAAGGAGTTTCCGTTGAAGAAGGAGAGGACCCAAATATGCCTGCAAAACTATATCCTGGTTGAAAATCATGTGGGTATGAATACATCGGCGGCATCTGAGACGGTTCTTGGGTGAATGTCGGCGGTGTGTAATACATTCCATGTTGTCGTTCTGGCATCGGAGGCAAACTATATGTTGCTGCATCAACAGTTTCCTGACGTCGTGCTAAGCCTCGAGTCTCCACACTTTGCCGTAGTATATTAAACTGTTGATGTTCAAATTGTGGCTGAGAAGGGGGAGCATCTTCATGTGCCTCAAGTATCCTATCCTCTTCCTCAGACAAAAGAGTGATCTTCTCGATACATGGCAGTAAATCGTCAAAAGTAGAAACCCTTCTCCCAACAGGCGACACCATAAAATGTAGTGTTTCGACGATTTCACCCTGCATAGAAAATAAATGAATAGTTATTAAAATAATCTTAAATAAGCGTAACATTATTTTCTAAATTATAATGGACAATGTATAGCAATAGTCCTCTTCTTGCATGTTTTGGGTCCACATAAACTTTTGTTTTACGCCTGTACCACCTCATATATTCAGAGTTCAGACCGAGGGTCCCTGTTTGTGGCGGCGTCTGCTCTACTCTCCTTTCATAGCGACTATTCCATTCATTAAGCGCGGGTTGCATTAGTCGCATCCAATTTTTTCCTTCCTTTCCCTTTAATGTCAAGTCATGTATGTTGTTGGGTTGCATTACTGGTCCCGGAATAGGTTGCTGCATTCCAAATTGTCTCATGACTCTATCCGGCTGGTGCCATTCCACTTTTTGAAAACAAATAAGTGGTATGATACATGTCCATAATACAGACCCAAAAAAACAAACTTGACTCAAATTCATTTCCACATGTCCAGCATAAGGGACCCCATACAAACTGCATATAAAAGTTAAATTTAATAAATTAATTAAGAAATACAACATCATTTAATAAACAAACATCAAAATTGTTACCTCGTCGCGTTTCATGACATTTAATTTACGACGAAACTCAATTAAATTGTCATTGCCTATGTGATGCAATTCACCTCCCAACCATCTTCACAAAAAATTAAATAACAAAATAAAATGTTACATAGAATAATGATTAACATCAACCAAGCATGTTTATTAATAATGAATTCAAAATAGTAAAGGAAAGTATACCTATAACCAAGTGGCGCGTTTTGTTGTTGTGGAGGAATAACTGAGGGGGCTAATGTTGGGCATCGTTCCCATGCCCATAATTGAATCAAGAGAGTGAAACCGCCTATTGATTTAGCATTATAGTCTGTTGCAATGCACATCTCTCTATAAAGGTTACCCAAAACAGCAGCTCCCCATGCATAACTACTGCACTCTCTAAGGTCTCTCAGAAACTGCAAATATTTCAAATGCACCCGTTTGCTGCTTTTGTCAACAAACATTACCCCACCTATGAATCGTAAGATCCAAGCACGAGCAAATCTTTCAAGGCCTTCTTGGTTGCCTGTAAAATCATGAATATTTGCAAAATGAGAAGACAACCAACTCAATTTAATTGAGTTCCCATCAATTGCAGCATCGTCAGGCATGACACCCAATAATTCATGAAACAATTCAAACCAATCAATATTTGTATTTCCAATTAATGGTCTTCCATCCACAAGAATACCAAGTAGCACAGAAACATCTTGAAGTGTAATAATTGCCTCTCCACACTTCAAATGAAATGTATGCGTTTCTGGCCTCCACCTTTCAATAAAAGCATTCACCAATGCTCCATTCACTTTCAGCTGCGCCAATTTCATTATCGAGTACAAACCCGAAATTTGTAATAGAGGAATAATTTCTTCGGGCGGTGCTTCTCTATGATTGTACAGTGGTGTGGCTCGTCGAATTTTTAATGTCCTATCATTAGCACCATTCCAAATATGTTGGGATACATGATTTTTTTGCATCCACAATAAATCATCCTCTAATGGTCCAGATGCCACGTCATAATGATGAGAAGATGACGAACTAGCCATATTAAAACTCCTGTATAGAAAGAAAAAAAAAATTAATAGTCACACATATCATAAATAATAAATAAAGTTAAGTACGTACGCGTAATTTAAATTTTAGAAACGAGCACGTAATTTAAATTTTAAAAACGAGCACGTAATTTAAATTTTAGAAACAAACACGTAATTTAAATTTTCTTCACATTGAGTGAGAAATTTTTTTACTTAATTTTCAGAAAAAATATATATATTTTTTTCTCCATTTCAACAATTTCAAAAAACATATATATATATATATATATATATATATATATATATATATAATAAAAAATAATTTTTACACATTGAGAAATTTTTTTTCTTCATTTTCAGAATATATATATATATTTTTTGTCAATTTCAACAATTTCAATATATATATATATATATATATATATATATATATATATAAAATAAAAAATAATGTTTACACATTCAGAAATTGTTTTCTTCATTTTCAGAAAATATATATATATATATATATATATATATATATATATATTTTCAATTTCAGCAATTTCAGCAATTTCAATATATATATATATATATATATATATATATATATATATATATATATATATAATAAAAATTAATTTTTACACATTCAGAATTTTTTTTCTTCATTTTCAGAATATATATATATATATATTGTCAATTTCAGCAATTTCAATATATATATATATATATAAAATAAAAATTAATTTTTACACATTCAGAATTTTTTTTCTTCATTTTCAGAATATATATATATATTTTTTGTCAATTTCAGCAATTTCAATATATATATATATATATATATATATATATATATATATATAATAAAAAATTATTTCTTCACATTGAGGAATTTTTTTTCTCAACTTTCAGAAAATATATATATATATATATATATATATATATATATATATATATATTTTGTCAATTTCAGCAATTTCCATAAACATATATATATATATATAATAAAAAATAATTTCTTCACATTGAGGATTTTTTTTTCTCAACTTTCAGAAAATATATATATTTTTTTCCTTAATTTCACAAATTTCAGAAAATAATATAAGAACACGTATATATATATATTTTATATATAATAATAATATGTCTTTCTTTTTTAAATACGCCTAATAACAATATTACAGTAATATTTATTATGAATCTTAATTAATAAAAAATAACTAAAATAATAAACAAATTAAACTAACAGCAAAAATATATAAAGATAAAAAAAATAAACTTGTTATGTTGTGAGTTAATACAATTCTCTATCACACAAGATGACCACCTGCAAAAAAAAAACATACAAATAATAAAATATAACAATTTATAAAAAATAAATAAATTTGAAACAATTAAAAAAATAACATACCAGCAAGTTTGGGGGAGAATGGAAACAAAAATGGAGTGTTGGGAGGGGGGGAACAAGCTTGAGACAGAAGAGAGAGTTTGGGGGAGAAGGGGGACCAGGGGGTGAGGGGGGGACCAGGAGGGGGTGGGGGGGGGGGGGTGGCGCCTGGTCCCTAGGCGCCTAGGGTCGCGCCTGATGCAGGGGCGCCACCAGTCGCGCCCAGTGCCAGGGCGCTACCAGACGCGCCTGCGTTAGGGGCGCTACCTCCCTGTGCCACGTGTCACATGCACAGTGAAGGCGCTTGGGTGGGGGGCGCTTTGCAATAAAAAAAAGAGACCCCCCGAAAATAATTGCAAAAGGGCCCCTTTTTGATAAATAATTTTTAAAAAGGACCCCTTTTGATAAATAATTTCTAAAAAGAGCCTCTTTGTTGTTTTTGCCGAACCCACTATTCTCAAATAGTCCTACTTATATAGTTTTTCAATCAATCATTACAATAATTTCTCTTTTCCAAATGTTTTTTCTAAGTCTAACTAAATTTTGAAAGATTCTTCGAGCACTCACGTTTTCTATTTCGTGATTTTCTTTCCTCCACCATTCCATTAATCTAATGTGTAATTGTTTGGTGCTTTTTTATACAATATTTGTTTGTTGCTAACACCATATATAGCTGAGAATAAGAAAATAAAATACTCAAATAAGCAGTTACAGAAAATATAAATGTAGTTTTTTTATAATAAAAAGATACGTAAAAATTATTTTCCCAACAGAAGGAGAACAAAATGCTTTAAAATGCAAGCATGAAATTCATGGAATAATTAATAAACAACTTGATCGAGAAAGATTTTTTTTTTCTTTTACTGATTTGACATTCATTCGCAATAATGTTGACGTATTTAATTAAAATACATATAAAAATGTCCCTAGAATCTCTTTTATTTGATTTAATCAGATTTAGAGAATTAAATAGCTATAGAAATAAGTTTGGATAAACTTGGAAATTGAACTTATAATATGATTTGCAACTGGATGAAGGTTGAGGGGAGATGTGCAGAGGTGATGGGATGGTCTCAGTTGAAGAGATTGTAAAGTCCAAAGAAACAATAAAAGAGATATATATGAATGAAGAGATTTATCTGAGAAAGAAAGAGTGATGGTGTATTCATGGATATCAGCAATGCGTATACGGTTGGAGAAGTCATAAGGTGGGTCAGAGATAAAGATGATAAAACAATTGAAATGGCTTGACATGATTGTAGATAACTTTCATCATTAAGTATGTAGATTTAAGGTAAGTCTTTATGAAAAAAATAGTTATTTCATTTACACCTTAAGGATATTATTTACTTAAATAAATTTTGATATTTTGAGAAATTTGTTGACTCTAATCGAAAATATTTCAAGTTCATCTAAAAAAAATTATTACAAAAATTGTATGAATTATTTGCAAGTAAAACCCCTTCTGATTTGGATTTGAATATTTTAGATAGTAATATTGTAATTGTACACCCTGACGGTCAAAAGTTAAGTTATTCTATATCCCTTAATTACCAAGGGATCTTATTTAGTTACTTAAGTGAGATCCCTTGGTAATTTAAAATAAATTATTTAGATGTTTTTAATTAAAATAAAATAAATTGTCCTAATTTAATTTAAATATAAATATATTTTTCAAAATTATTTATTTTTATCATATGTTTTAAAAATTTTATTTTATTTTAAAACTTTTTTTAAATTTATATTTTGATCAATATCAATGAATATTACAAATATTTATAAAATTTGTGAATGTTTTAATAAGCTTTGAAAAAAAATTAATTTTGAATAAATTAATTTTAATTTAAATTGATTTTGAAGTAATACTATTTATGTTTGTATTATAAAAACAAGTTAGACATAGAATTTAATATAAAATTATTGATCCAATTAAAAGTTACTTAAAGTTCTTTAAACTTAAAATCAATTTTGCACACAATTATTTCTAAAATCTTCTTAGATATAAAATTATATGCAAAAATTTATCTTTATCTAAAACAAACTTTAGACTGTTATCCAACTTAAATCAAACATGTATTTTTCCCCGTTTTTGTAATGTTATGTATAATTAACTATAGAGTAAAAGAAGTGTAACATTTAAATTAATATATATTTTAAAATAAAATATCATTATAAAATCATGTTATACAAAATTTTATTATTAATACTCAATTATTCCAAAATATTTATATTTTTTAAAAGAATAAGACATTAAATCAGGTTAAGATAACCTAATGCTTAATCTAGCATCATGCTGAGCATGAGTATTAAGGTTAGAGTACCTTACCTAGATCCAATTTATTGAATAGCAACTAACATGAAACATCATATCTGTGAATTTGATATTATATTTTAATCTAAAATTTTAAGGCTTAAATTTGAGTTTTTTTTATCACTTATATAAAGTTCAACTTTTCCATTATTATCCAATGTGAGACTTTAACCTCAATCATATATTCCAATAATTGAAGAATTGTAATCTTACAAGAAACCATTAAAATCACCCGAATAAGGATAGTTTATCATGGTGAAAGAAAGTCGAGAAAGAAATAAAAGAAAGAGAAAATGGTACTGAGAGATTCAATCAACTTGATTATACATTAAAATGGTCTTCAACTTGATTATCAAACTACAATTAACAATCACATGCTAACAGCACTTATAAGTCACAACTCGAAACAAGCTTCCCCAATGTGAAGAAAGAACATATTTGAATTTGGACTCGTATTCAACATGAAGCGCAGATAAGCAAAACAATCTGGGCCAGAATGTAGAAAATGCCATGACAGAGTTGTATACACCAAATCCAGCTGAATTTTAAATTCCTGAAACAAAATGATTACCCATGTTAACTGCCCAAAGGAATCACTTATTAATGGCAATGTAGAAAGGGAAACAAAAAGTGAAAGTGAATCAGGCTAGGAAAACACACCACAAACCAAGAAAAATAAGAAATAACTTCATATCATCAACTGTTCCATGTTAACCAAGCAAAGAATTTTCTGGTTTCAATGTTATGATATTCAATTACAACAACAACTAGAGATCCCGAAACCTTGTCATAAAACTGGGAATATAAGGCTTGATAGTAAGGAGGAAACTGTTGTTATATGGAAGGACAAAGCAATAACAAACTGAAAAAAATATGAACAGGCAGAAAAAATAGAAGACTGGTTTTCTTATGCAAGCACACATTATAAGCATGACACAGCATTTTATATAGAGAAGGCTTAAGCATAACCGAAAATTTTCAGCACCATAACAGTGAATTAGTGCTCTTAAAAATAAAATATAACAGAAAAACATCACCTAAAGATTCTGTCCATGGAAATTAATTATTTAGTAACATCCATAGCTGAGTAACTAAGGCATTTTCGGACAGAAACTATCGAAAGGATTTACCAATTACCTTTATAAATGGAGCTCCTCTAAAATTCATATTGCCTTTGCTGCTATGCAAGCATGAAGTAATATTTGGTCATGTCCTGGTCAGAAGATGCTAAAGAAGTTAATGAAGCCAAAATGGAAAGAGTTTCAAGAAATTGCAGCTGTGGGAAAACCGAGCAAGCCAACTTACGTTGTGGGAAAAAATCAGACTATATCTTGCTAAAACTTAGAAATCTCTTTGTCCACACTTGAATGAACCTGCTGAATGCCATTGTCAACCGATTACTTCAAATATCCAAAATGTAAATAAAATAAAAAATAAAATTTGATAATAAAATTTCAAAAGTTTAATAAACTAAAAAGTATCGGTGATAAGTCAATTTAGACATCAAGGAAAGATTAGTTACCGGAAGAACAAGAGACTAGCTTACGATCTTATTGTATTTCCATACAAGACTATGTAACATTGCAGCTGTGAAAAAACCAAGCAAGCCAACTTATGCTGATATAGAAACAACAAACTATATCTCACCACAACTTCAAAATCTCTTTGCGAACACCTGAGTGAACCTGTTGAATGCCATTGTCAACTGATTACTTCAAATAAAATGAAATTTAGACAGTTAAAACTTGTAAAAAGTATTGGTGACAAGTCAATTTAAACACCAGGGAAAGATTACTTGCTAGAAGAACAAGATATTAGCTGACTAGGTAGCTTATTAAAGGTCTTCCTCCTTCCATGCAACATTGCTCCCACTAGGTTCTTCAATGCCATTTTTTGAAAATCTCACAGATCCAGAATAGTCGCCTGCACATGCATTATTATCATCTTTCTTTTTGGTATAAAGAGGGCATATTCCGCATTTTTTTACTTTGACAGTTGATTTGAAGTATCTGACAGTTGATTTGAAAGATGGTGGCTGCAAAATGTTATCCTTAGAATATGGACTGATCTCAAAAGTGAAGCTGCGAGCACGAGGGAGCATACGGCTCATGCTGCTCATCTCTGGGAATTCTAAGTTATATTTCCACAGGAATGTGTGATCTTGATCAAGTTCTCTCATTTGGTTCTTCCAGTCGAAATAGTATTTTAACTTATCATTGTTGGGTAGAATGTGTTTGCCATAATCAGATACATAGTTTAGGCAGTAACTAAAAGGACGGTTTCTGCGTTTAATATCATTGGTATCTGGCAGTTGGAAAACGACACACAGAGCGAAACCAATGAGCCTATCATCACTGCAAAAATTTAGAGAACCGGTATGTATAGTTATTGAATGTCCCTTGCCATGAAAAGGGAACCAATGAGGAACTTCACTCCCTGGAAAACAAAAGAACACAGACCTATATGCTTCCTCGGTCATCCTAAGCCTTGCCTCATCCACAATATCAGCACGAGCACCTGGATCAAGTTGTTGACCATTGGTGAAATAAAAGCTGAATTTACCGCCCTCTTTGGAATTTGATGGGAATTGAATAAGTGAATTTGACATCACTCTTGTAATGGATTGGAAATCAAATGCCAATAGTTGTTTTAGAAATGCAGGAAGTCGAGGGATGCATTCAAGTTTTTTGCATTCACTTAAATCAAGTAATTCCAAGCTTGAAAGATGAGCAATGCACTCCGGAAGGTTCACAATTCCGCTCTCACTCAGTGACAGTTCCCTTAATAATGACAAGCAACCAATGTTGCTTGGGATTTCTGTTAATTTGGCACACCCCGAGCAATCGAGTACAGATAGAAGGTTCAGATTGACAATGCTGTTTGGAAGTGACTCAAGATCAGTGCACATGTTCAGACGCAGGGTTTGAAGCTGAACCAAATTGCCAAATGAAAAAGGCAATTCTTTAATGGCCGTTCCTGTTAAGTCAACGTGAGCAAACGTTTGTGCAGCTCCAAGATCTCAGGGAAGGTCCTCAGCTTTGAGCAACCATACAAATCAAGTTTTGTCAACTTCAATTTGAAAATGCTGCTCGGAAAAGTTTCAAGTGATTCACATTTGGTAAGGCCTAACTTGCAGAGTTTGCTGAGATCTCCAATGGAAGATGGAATAGTCTCAAGTCTTTCGCAGTAGTGCAGGCTCAATTCTTCAAGCGCTACCAAACGGCACAAGGATGAAGGTAGGGCCTGTATTGCTGTTGCGTCTAATTTGAGCACAGCTAGATTTTCCATTGTGTCCTCAATTTCTGGGAATATTTTGAACTCTAAGCAACCATCGAGAAGAAGTTTCTTGAGGAATTTCAACTTAGAAAGGTCAAACTCAAATGAAAGGCTTGTAAGGGATCCACAGTAAGAGAGATCTAACCAACACAACTCATTCGGAATTGATAATGTTGGGGACACCCCTTCACTCCACATTGTAGGGTATAATAAGTAGAATTCCTTCTCTTCTTTTTCTTCAACTTCATGTCTGTGTATATTAACAACGGGGTCAAAAGTATGCATGGCTCGGGAAGGTCTCGCTCTACAAAGCCCACCTGTTCCATCGACCCGATAATTGACCCAACCGGGATATTCCTGATAATACCATCCTTTCCCTGTCGGAAATGTATCATGGTGTGAGCAACCGGATAATTGAACCACTTCGGTTCTATTACTGATTGAAAACGTTTCAAGCTTGTCACAGCCATAAACAAGAATTAATCCTGATGATCTCCATAGAATATTGCTCGGAATAGTCAAACTCCTAAGCTCAACACATAGATTTAAACATAAACAATTCAGCTTGTTGAGGAATCCAGAGGAGTAAACTTCAGTCAAGCTTTCACAACCAATCAGTAATATTTCTTCAATATCTGGTAACAGATAAAGGTCCGGTATTCGAATTAGTTTCCGAGAATAACTCAGGTCCAACCTTTTCAATTTCGGTAATTCCTGCCACAGTAAGTACATGATTAGATATCTAAAAGAAAACTTTGTCAATTTCCATGTAAAAAATTAATGTTAATTAAATTTGATTTTAAAATAATTTGATTTTATCTTGTAGAACTTTTATCTTTAAAATCGTAAAACACAGAAAGATAGAAAGCTTAAAAAACCTGATCTGGTTCCCAAAGTTGTTCAAGATTGGAATGTCTCATTTCCAGTCTCACTAGATTTTGTGGCCAATAGTTCGGCGGCAAAGATCTCTGAGGGAAGCCATCCCAACGAAGAATTTTTAAACCATCCGGAAGACTTTCAAGAGATGATGCAAGCTGAACTACATTTGATTCTATCCAGGGGGCATCAGACTCAAAGTGGAGCATCCTCAGATTTTCCATCTTTTCGAAAGTTTTAGAATGTAGTTTAACTTCATTGACTTTCCTTGTGTCTAGAAACATACACTGTACTGCATCTGTCCCCTAAAAGTAAATCAAAGCTATTAGAGAAAAACAAACTTTGAAAAACAGTTCCTACAGAAGTTTTATAGTATTAATAGCTAAGTGCTTTGCAGTTTATCATAAAGTAAGTCCATGTGATTCTGTGAAAGTGATTTGAGTCACAGATCACTATACCTTGTTATCTTTTAAAACTTGATGAATTTGCTCAACCTTCCACAATCGACTGCATTTTCCTGGATTATGGCAACATTCTTGACGAACAATTTCTTGTCCCATTTCTTGTATTAAATCATGCATCTCAATTTTACCTTCCAAAGTAGATATCAGACACTTATCTTTGAGAACATCCATTCCAATGGTAGCAGAGAAACCACAGCTCTCTAGCTTTTGTGCCACGATAATCTCCTCATGACCTCTATAAAAGCAAGCTATGTCAAGAAATATATTCTTCTGCTCCTCATCAAGCCCATCATAACTTAGTTTTAATACACTGAAAATTTTAGGATCGGGAAGCTTTTCCAACTTTTGCAACTCGCTTTCCCATGCTTCCTTTGTTCTATCATAAAGCAATGAGCCCAAACTCTGGAGAGCTAGTGGAATCCCTTTAGCATAATGCAATACCTTTATTGATAAGTCCATGTATGTTTCTCTTGGATGGTTTTGGTGAAAAGCATGTATACTGAAAAGGTTTAGAGAATTTTGAAAATTCATCTCCTTAACTTCATAGATTTCATCAGCTTCAGCATTCTTAAGCACCTGCATGCCTCTGCTGGTCAAAATAATTCTACTGCCCTGGCCAAAATCACCACGCCCTCCAATTAAATCTTTTAGTTGACCTGAATCATTAACATCATCAAGAATGAGGAGAACCTTTTTCTGTTTGAGTCTTTCATTTGAAAAACTTTTTTCTTTCCCCAAAAGCTCTGATATATATTTGCTTCTGCTATGGTGTATTCCATGTCTTTGTATTTCTTCTTGAACATTTAAAACAAGACTGCTGGAACCGAAATGAGGCGCCAATTTGTGATATATTTTCCTTGCAATTGTAGTCTTTCCAATTCCCCCCAAGCCCCAAATTCCTATGATCCGAATATCCGGTGACTCAAGGTTCATCAAGGACTGGATTCGTGTAATATGGTTTTCAATTCCAACAATTCCTTGATGATCACTAATGGAAGAACTATCCAATTTTTCCAAAATATCTTTCACAATTTCTGCAACAAGTGTGGCTTCTGGTCTGGCTCATAATAAAACAAAATAAAGTATCAGAATCTGTTTCGATAAACTTCTCCATAAACACTTCTACGTAAAAAAAAAAAAAACCCATATATTGGATAGAGACAGATATTGGAGTCATACATAATATTTATTGGTCTTGAATTTGTAAATACACAAGAGAATTACTTGATTAATGGAGAGATCAATACAATTTTAGCATCTAAGTAAATTAAAAGAAGTCGAAAAAACTCAAAAGAGCATGTAATTATTAAAGACCTGGTTACTTGTGAATCCCAGCCCGAGAGGCCAGCTGCTTCAGTTAGAGCAGCCTTCCATCCATGCACTTTGTCGAACTTGTCTTGAAATCGATGTTCATGCTTAACGAATGCTTCTGCATACGTCTCTCTCTGATTCCTAACAATTGATGGATCCACCTTATAGAAAACTGGGATCACAACCCTTCCATATCTCTTCTTGCAATCGAGTATCTTTGTGAGTTCATCCAAACACCATGTGGAAGATGCATAGTTCTCAGAGAAAACGACAACATAAATCATAGATTCTTCTATTGCTCTGTGGAGTGCAGGTGAAATCTCTTGGCCTCTGGATAGTCTGTAATCTATATATGTTTCAATCTTTTTCCTCTGTAGTTGTTCATAAATGTGTCTAATGAAGTTGTCACGGGTGTCTTCCCCTCTGAAGTTGAGGAACACATGATGCCTAATTACAGGAAGAAGAGACCCAGCAGCTGATGAAGAACTCCCCGCCATGCCTCTGCACCTCTTAGTCTCAGTCTCTCAGGTCTTCGACTATAGCTTTACACTTTTTTTTTTATCTAAAGTTGTACTATATCACTAAGAGTGTCAAATCATCTTGAACTTAAGATCTAAATTTCACTAGATCTCTCAATAGAATGCGATCTTCAACAAGATGCATGAAGATCTTCACATTAATCAACAAAAAAATGTCTTTTATTCTCTTTCCCTAACAATAAAACGTTGGAGGGGTCACCCTTTTAGTATAGAATAATAAAAGAAGAAAAAAAAATAAAAAAAAGAACAATAAAAGAAGAAAAAGAAATAAAGAAAAGAGAAAAAAGACATAAAATTTAACATGATTCATCACACATATATGTGTTTATTTTCACAATTATATTAGGAAAATTTTTTATTACTTGTAACATAAAAGGTCACAAAATGTCTTTATATATAACACTAACGAGACATAAATTTTTATAAACCAAGTGATGTGAGATTAAAATCTCACAAGTTTTACATACCAAATCATGTGAGATAAAGATGAGAAACTCTAACAGTCAGACCAAAGGGATGAAGAGGAAGAAAAAAGTAAAACAAACATACCAAAAAAAATAAAAAAATAGACTTACCAACAAGGGCAAAGGAAGAACAAATAAGAAAGAAAAAGAGAGAAAAAAAAAAAGAAAGAAGCAACTCTGATGAGGAGAGAGAGAGAGCAGAAAAAGAAAAACCGGTAACGTGTGAAAGTTGAGGGAGAGGAGAAAAGAATTTAATATTTAAAAGTGGAGTGATGTGATACCTATCAAACTTTGAAAGCAAAAGAAAAAAAATACAAATAAATAAAAAATCTTAAAATAAAAAACTTTAACATAAAAAAACATGTAAATAAAAAAATAAACTAAAATCATAAAAATTAAAAAAAAAAGTCATATTGCCATCTTTAACTCAAACATCCTAATATGTCTCATCTTTCTTTTTTATAACAGTTTAAAATCTATAAAAAAATTGTACATTTTTTGTATAACTCTGATAATATTATACGACTTTAAAATCGTTCAAAATTAAGGACTTTACATTATTAAGTTATTTTTAAAAAATAATAACTTCACATAAATTTTTTTATGACTTCTACGCCTTAATATCCCTATAACTTATTCTTATTTAACAATAATTACTAGTTAATAAATTTCAAATAAAATTGTCTTCTTTAATTTGGTCAAAAGACCCATTAAAACCACAATATTCTATGTTCTAATGACTATTATGGAATTATTTTCTTAAAAGTAAATTTTTGACTTAATAATGTAAAGTCATAAATTTCCAACTACTTTAAAATCGTCCAATTTTTTTTAATTCTATTGTACCATTATAGTTTAAAATATAATTAAGTATGAATTACTTTTACTCTATTTATAAAGACTATAATTAATATTGTGACATTATAGTCTTTATTTTATAGAAATTGACGAACTCTTAATAGAAGTAATGTGTTTTTATTATATTATGTATTATATAATAAGCAACTTTATTCATATAAGAAGTTAGTATATATATTCGATGACTTTAAAGTCATTTTTTTATTAAAACAAATATATAGAAGTAGTAGAATTAAAAATGATTTTAGAAGCGTTGTTGTTAAAAAAATAACATTATACAACTTTAGAGTAGTTGGAAATTAATGAATTTACATTACTAAATTAAAAATAAAAAATAACTTCACAAAATTCATCAAAATTTTTATGACTTCACTAAAAAAATAAAAATCCTGAAATTTTTTATAACTTGTATCAAAGTCATGAGAATGACTTACTCACATTTAAAAATTAATTCAAAAATTACTACCATTTGATAAATTTCAAATAAAATTGTTTCCTTTTATCAAAAAAATTATTTTAATGTGTTCAATTATATTTTTTAAGTCAAACTTTAAAACTATGATTAGAAGTTTCATTTTTAAGTATTTAAAATAAATGTTTAGTTCTGTGTCTCTCCTAAATCTTTTAGGTTAAATTAATTTATTGATCCTCTAATTTATTTCTTAGGTTCAATTTAATTATATAAATTTTAAAATTGATTTAATTTGATTCTATCATCTAAATTGAATGTGATTTTTTAAAACTATTTAATGATAGTTTTAAATAGTTACAAAACAAACAATTAAACACAAAATTTAGATAACAGAACTATTTAAATTAATTTTGATGGTCAAATTAAACTGATTTTAAAAAATAGAGGACTAAATCAAATCAATTTTAAAAATTTAAGATTTAAATAAACCTAAAATAATAAAAAAAACCAAATAGAATGCAAAAAACAAATTAGAGAAAGAAAAAAACTAATTTAACCAAATTTTATATAAAAAAAACAAAAATTTAAGAGTAAGGTAATTAATTTTGAGAAACATGTTTTTTTGTTTTTTTGGGAAAGTAGTCCTATTCGAGAGACTATTAATATACTAAGTGTGAATAGTTCTTTCAGCAAGGATTGAAACCTTCAATTGCCACGTTTTGGAATATTAGACCCTTCCACTATATATATTCAACCCCCGGTTAGTAGTATGTGTTTGAAACTATCTTATCAAATTAAATTATTTTTTACTCTATAATTACTCAACAAGCTTTTTCACACACCTGACATTAAGGTCCTTGTCCTCTACCTCAGATTATTAGATTTGCCTCTGCCTCAATAGGACTGGCTTGACTTCTTCATCCACCACGAATGTTTCTACCTCTGGCTCAAAAAGCTTGTTGAAATAATGCACAATATTTGCTTGTAGTAGTTGCTGTATAAAATAGGTGTCACATTCTTTTGAGTTTTTGAAGAGCTTTGATTTCGTCTATACAAATATAATCAAGGCATAATGGAAGTAAATGAAATAATTGTATTCTTGCTAGAAACCATTGAAAATTGCAGCTATTAATATTCTTCAGTATTAATAAGTGTCCCAATCGCAGCTAAAATATCAACCACTTTCTTCAAAATTAACATATAGTCAATTATATGAATCAAAGTACACATATTGTGACTATATATAATCCTATCTAAGAGAGCTATATTACAGTTGAGTTTTAGGCAGACAACAAAGGAGCTGAAGAAGATGCCACAAAATCATGGTTCTCATTCTTCTCATTTACAATATTATTCTCTTGAGCCTGTGCTCACATCACAGCATAAAATCCAATACCTATTGTAGCAGCTCCAATCATACTGCACCCAAAATTGAACACAATGTTAAATAGGCTATTCCTGGTTTTCAGCAATTAAATTATTTTTCACAAATTTTCAGTTCTTAGATATATTTACCTTCCAAGATAAATACTGTCCCCAAGAAATACTATACTCATGTCAAGTGCAATGACCATTCCCAAAGGGTTAAACATAGCTACATAAACCGGTCCCTTCTTCCGACATTAGGAAGCAATGCATTAGAAAATAATTATTTTCTAAAGAACTGAGAAAGAATATCTAAATGAAGTCATGTCTAGGAATAAGTGATATTTGTTTAGCCTATTTCATGCATCTTTATTTTTAATGCAATTTATTATTTTATCTTTGTAAAGAAATTTGGGAATGAAAACGGATAAATTAAACTTTTTCACGCGAGGAATCAAAGTTATAGTATCAAAGTAGATGCAGGTAAAAACTGAAATAATATTAGATACAGAAAAATTATTAGCATTGCATCATAAGTATTTTTGGTATGCTAGGTCCAACACATTTGTATTCTGAATTCATTTTTTGCATTCAAGTTATTGTTTATTTTTCTTGTCTTCTTATCTTTTACTTTTCACCTTTAATTTTTTACTTACAATTCCTTATCTTTTCTACTCCATCAATTGCTTGAAAATTGGGTTCTCACCAATCTAAGTACAAATAAAGTCCTTGTGGACTAGACACTTGAATTTTCATTTTACTTTACTATTTATGAAAATTTGGTATATTTACCAATGAGTTAACACACAATCACTTAACAAGTATTGTTTTTGTGTGTGCGCTTAGCACAAAAGTTGGGCTAAGCACACAAGCCATTATGCATAAACAATGGTGCAACATGTTTTACCCTATTTAAGTTCCAAGGTTGTGAATTGAAGACATGTTTGGTTGGGGAAGGTATCTAGGGTTGAGGGGAAGGTTAGGAAGCTATATTATTTGCTCTTCATGGCTTCCCTATAATTTCTCATCATCTCTTTCATCTATTTTCTTATTTTTCCTCTTGTCGTTATGTAGTTATTTAGTTAGATTTATCCATTTTAGGAGGTCAATTTAATTGAACTTATCCTTAGGTTTACATTTTGATTTTAATCCATGTTTATTGTTCATCATTAAGTGTTATTTTCTATGCATTAATGTTTGTTATGACTTGATCACTCTTTGCTTGATGTTGTGGTTTGAATTGTTATTGGAAAATGCTTTTGAATTGAGAAATGAAAAGGAACACCTAACAGGTTTTGTGCCTAGGGATAGAGCATGGCTTGTTAGCTAGTCATCTTTTAACTCTTGTTCTTAAAGTAAGTCACTTGATTAGATTAGTCAAGTGATTAATAGTTTGGTTAAGAGGCTTAGATTCTTTTCATCTGAGGGATTGGAGTTTGAGTATTTCAGCGAGTTGATAATAATAATTGAGCTTTAAACTAGATTAGTGACTTTTGTTTGCATGAGTAGGTGGTTTAGTGAAATCAATTCCAACTTTTTTATTATTTGTTATTTTACCTCTTGTATCACACTTTACGTGTTCATAAAAATGCCAAAAACAATTTTTTGTTTATTTATGCTATTGTTATTTACATTTCCACAATCCAATTAATTCCATTGTTGTTCTGATAGTCGTAATTAGTAAACGTTGTTATTTTGTTGAGTATTATGTGAGTTCTTGTGGATACCATACTTGAACTTTCATTTTATACTATTTGCACAACTTGATATGCTTGTCAAGAAGCTAACTAGTAGCGTACTCGTGACAAGAGGTTAGATTGTTGAGGTAATAAGGTAGGTGATATGGACGTGAGTCAAGCTCTTGTTGGCAAATATCGTACTCTCCACCAAGTGCAAAAGAAAAGTTGCAACAGTCCAAAGTAAGAGTGTGGGTACCATGACGGACAAGCTTTAACTCTAGGTGCTCCTAATGAATCCAAACATGGCCAACACAATGGTCCATCAATGACCGAATAAGCGAAAATAAAATTGGACCTCCTTCAAGTGGAGGTTTGGGAGAGAATTAACAATGGAAGGAGTTGGGAAGGTTAGGGACAGCTGGAAGGGGGAGACAAGGAGGAGGGGTGTCAATAGAATTTATAGTAGAGGCCGATAGTACCCCTTCGTACAATTGTTACGACATAGATGGGGATTATGGGCCTGGATTGCTGCCCAGCAAATGTTTTGTAAAATAGATGTTGTAGAAAAACAAAACAAAATCTGAATAATTCAATAATTTAATGGACTAGGCTAGGCCGACAAAATTGGTTTATTATCCAACCAATTTAGGTGCATGTTTTGCTTCCACTTCTTTAAATTTAAAAATAAATTGAATAATTTTAAAATAATGATATAATATTTTTAGAAAATAAGAACAAATTTGGGGGCAAATGATTTTAATACTTATTTATATGCTATAAAAGTAACTTTAAAAGTTAGAGAGAAAAAAAGGAGTAGCATTATATGAATTTAAATGTTCGTTTTATAATAATTTCTGAATGAAACACATTATGTTAATTAAGTGTCGGATGGAGATGACATTTTAAACTAAAATTAATGATATATTGATTGCTTAAAATAGCAAACTCTTATTTTTCTTCACAAAATATACAGGAATCATTATTTTGTCCTTCAAACTCGTTTTCCTTTTAATTAAGTTATGTTTTAGTCATGTATAATGTTATAACACTTGTCTATTTTTTTTTAAGAGCACAAATGTCTTTCATATGAAAAGTCCTACTCGAGTTGAGTAAAAACATATATGACAGGCGATAAAATTATTCTTTTTAAATTGTTAACATAGTTTTATATTTGGAGTTCACGATTGAAATTATTAGTTAAGCTAGAACAATTTTACATCAAAGAATTTATATATTTAATTATAATAATAATCTTTTTTGTTATAGTAAGAGAAATGTAAATAAATCCTAATTTAGAGAATAATTTGACGGAATTTCATAAACCTAATTACCATTACAAAAAACAAAGTTTTAAATGGTTACAAGCATTCATTCTCTAAGCCTCCTTAGGCTCACCTAGTTATTCTTTCTATCTTGCCTCTTTAGGAAACTAGAGTACTATTTCTTAACAGAGTCTTTTTCGAACTCTAAGCAAATTATAAAGAAATGGGTACAAGAGCAATCACTCGTTATCATATGTCCTAACATTGACCTATAAAAAAAGTGATTTTCTTCCTTTTTGAGCCAAATATCTTAATTTGAAGGAAGAAAATTCTAGTCCACATGTGATGGAAAACTTTGGCCACGATGTTCATGAATTCTATCAAAAGCTATATATTTGTCTCTCCCTTAATACTTTGATTTTCAGCTGGCCTGAGACTTTCATGTAGCAATGATTTGTAACTAACTTACCATTTGCAAAGCCAATTTCGTGCTTGAGAGTTGAGACTATACTTTAAAGCTTCTTCTTGTGATGAAATGATGGCAAGTACATCCTATAGCTTTTGCGTAGTTGCTTTTACTTTTAGATCGAACCCTGTCATCAAATCTGCTTCTGCGGACTTTTGGTTAATTATACTTGAGGAATCTCACGCTAGTTGTTGTGTTGTCAACGTTAACTGATTTCTTTTTTCAATTTTGTGCATTGTAGGTAGCTAGTGCACTTGCTTATTATATCACTATCTTAACATTGTCTTCCTTCAAAGTATACACTAAATATACGCCATGACCCATGCTTTATTCTTATGATCCTATATATAGAACTGGATGCAACTCTTCCGTGTTTTCATTGAGTAATGATTGGGGCATAAGTGACACAAAAGAGTGTACATTCTGTTATGATGAAATGACAAGGCAAATTTTGTTTTAATTTATGGGTGTACATAGATGAATATGGTTGATCTATCTGGATCGGAAGTCTAATTTAAGGCATTCAAGTTGTAATTGATTGGTAATATATAGTCCAATCAAAGATGTTTTTAAAGTTCTGCCCTTCTCACTTTGCAAAGTGGTCTGCCAGATCAAAATTATGTAGTTTGACATGTAGGTTAGGTGGCTAGTGTAAAGTCACAAGTGGAGGAACAAAACTTTTTTGTTGAAAACGTGAAGTACAATTTGGCAGCTTATTCCTATAAAATATTAATTTCACAAAATCAAGCAGAATCAGTTAAGTGGTTATGTCTTGTCTTTGAGCAAGTTAGCAGAGTTGTTGGCGGTTAAGATGGATGTGGGCTTTGGTTGAAGTGTTGGACCAATGGAGCAGGAGAAATATTTGATTCACATTTCCTTATATTTATATTCATATTGGAGAACTTGCTTCGGATTGAAGTTAATATGAATCTTTTTTTTTTTTTGATAGAGTAGATCTAGTTGTAGATTGTTATTACTCGTGAATTATATTAGTCAATTCTAACCCATAGAGGTCTAAAACTACTAATGAAAAAAATTACTGATTAGTGGTGAATTAAAAAGAGGAAAATAAAATTAAGGGAACAATTCTGTTGTATCAGATACTAA